>NC_085139.1:52038068-52205114 GCF_024139115.2 Armigeres subalbatus | reverse complement strand
CTTGGGAATTATCTGAATTTCCTTAGAGGAAATTCATTCCAATTCTTTGGAAATTAATTCGAATTTCCTTGGGAAATTCGTTTCAGAATTTCCTTGGGAAATTCATTCAATTTCCTTGGGAAATTCATTCCAGACTCTCCTTGGGAAATTCATTCCAATTCCTTGGGGAAATTCATTCAGTCCTTGGGAAATTCATTTTCCAATTTCCTTGGGAGAATTCATTCAGTCCTTGGAGATTTATTCAATTGTCTTGGGAAATTCATTCGAATTTCCTTGGGAAATTCATTCCTTGGAAATTCCTTGGGAAATTCATTCGAATTTCTTGGGAAATTCCATTCCCGAATTTCCTTGGGAAATTCATTCCAATTTCCTTGGGAAATTCATTCCAATTTCCTTGGGAAATTCATTCCAATTTCTGCAGTATTCAATTCCTGAAATTCATTTCGAATTTCCTTGGGAAATTCATTCCGAATTTCACACAAATTTGTTTCAATTTCCTGGGAAATTCATTCAATTTCCTTGGGAATCATTCTGAATTTCAATTCCTTAGGAAATTAATTCAAAACCTAAAGACCCAATTTCTATGGGAAATTCATTCCAATTTCCTTAGGAAATTCATTCGAATTCCTGGGGAAATTCATTCGAATTTCCTTGGGAAATTCATTCCAATTTCCTTGGGAAATTCATTCCAATTTCCTTGGGAAATTCATTCTGAATTCTCCTGAGGAAATTCACATTCGAATTTCCTGGGGAAATTCATTCAATTTCAACCTCCTAACAGGAAATTCATTCGAATTTCCTTAATTTGTTCAATTTCCTCCATTATTCCGAATTCCTCAGGAAATTCATTCGAATTTCACTTGGGAAATTCATTCAATTTTCCTTGGGAGAATTCGTTCGAATTTCCTTGGGAAATTCATTCGAATTTCTTAGAAATTCATTCGCAATTTCCTTGGGAAATTCATTTCGAATTTCCTTAGGAAATTCATTTCCGAATTTCCTCATGGGAAATTCATTCAGCATTCCTTGAAATTCATTCAATTCCTTGGGAAATTTCATTCCAATTTCCTTGGGAAATTCATTCCAATTTCCTTGGGGAAATTCATTCGAAAATTCATTCCAATTCCTTGGGAAATTCATTCAATTTCCTTGGGAGAATTCATTCCCCATTTCCTTGGAAATTCATTCAATTTCCTTGGGAAATTCATTCAGGCTGTAGGAGAATATTTCCAATTTCCTTAGGAAATTCATTCCAATTTCCTTGGGAAATTCATTTCGAATTTCCTTGAGAAATTCATTCCAATTTCCTTGGGAAATTCATTCAATTTTCCTGGGAAATTCATTTCGAATTCTTGAAATTCATTTCAATTTCCTTGGGAAATTCATTCTAATTTCCTTGGGAAATTCAAATTCCAATTTCCTTGGGAAATTCATTCAATTTTTTTTTTTTTTTTTTCATTGGGGGAAATTCATTCCAATTCCTTGGGAAATTCATTCAGAATTCAACCATAGGAAATTCATTGGCAATTTCCTTGGGAATTCATTAATTTCATTCCCGAAAAATTTCCATTTTCATACAGGAAATTCATTCGAATTTCCTTGGGAAATTCATTCGAATTTCCTTGGGAAATTCATTCGAATTTGCTCGGGAAATTCATTCCAATTCAACTTGGAAATTCATTTCCCAATTTCCTTGGGAAATTCGTTCCAATTTCTCAGGAAATTCATTCGAATTTCATTTGGGAAATTCATTCCCGAATTTCCTTGGGAAATTCATTTGAATTTTCTAAATTCGAAAAGATTTCCTTGGGAAATTCATTCGAATTTCCTTGGGAAATTCATTCAATTTCCTTGGGAAATTCATTCCAATTTCCTTTGGGAGAATTCATTCAATTTCCTTGGGAAATTCATTCAATTTCAACTTGGGAAATTCATTCAATTTCCTTGGGAAATTCATTCCAATTTCCTTGGGAAATTCATTCGAATTTTCTTGGGAAATTCATTTCGAATTTCCTTGAGGAAATTCATTTCAGAATTTCCTTCAGGAAATTCATTCGTATTTCCTTGGAAATTAGACATTCAATTTCCTTGGGAAATTCTTTCGAATTTCCTTTGGGAAATTCATTCAATTTCTCTTGGGGAATTCATTCCAATTTCCTTGGGAGAATTCATTCCAATTTCCTTGGGAATTCATTTCCAGACATTTCAATTTCCTTGGAGATATTCGAATTCAGACCCTTGGGAAATTCATTTCGAATTTCTCTTGGGAAATTCATTCAAATTTCCTTGGGAAATCCATTCAATTTCATGGAAAATTTTCCATTCAATTTCGCCAGGAAATTCATTCGAATTTCCTTGGGAAATTCGTTCAATTTCCTTGGGGAAATTCATTTCAATTTCCTTGGGGAAATTGTTCGAATTTCCTTGGAAATTCATTAATTTCCCAATTTCACTTGGAAGTGTTCAATTTCATGGGAAATTCATTCCAATTTCCTTGGGAAATTCATTCCGAATTTCCTTGGGAAATTTCATTCCGAATTTCATGGGAAATTCCAATTTCTTGAAATTATTCAATTTCATGGAAATTCATTCGAATTTCCTTGGGAAATTCATTCGAATTTCCTTGGAAATTCATTCCAATTTCCTTGGGAAATTCATTCCAATTTCAGCAGAAATTGTTCAATTTCCTTGGGAAATTCATTCCGAATTTCCTTGGAAATTCATTCCGAATTTCATTGGGAAATTCATTCCCGAATTTCCTTGGGAAATTTCATTTCCAATTCCTTGGGGAAATTCATTCAATTTCCTTGGGGAAATTCAATTTCCAATTTCCTTGGGAAATTCATTTCAATTTCCTTGGGAAATTCATTCAATTCCTTGGGAAATTCGTCCAATTCCTTGGGAAATTCTTTCGAATTTCCTTGGGAAATTCTTTCGAATTTTCTTGGGAAATTCTTTTGAATTTCCTTGGGAAATTCTTTCGAACTTCCTTGGGAAATTCATTCCAATTTCCTTGGGAAATTCATTCGAATTTCCTTGGGAATTTCATTCCAATTTCCTTGGGAAATTCATTCGAATTTCCTTGGGAAATTCATTCGAACTTACTTGGGAAATTCATTCGAATTTACTTGGGAAATTCATTCGAATTTTCTTGGGAAATTCATTCGAATTTACTTGGGCAATTCATTCGAATTTCCTTGGGAAATTCATTCAAAGTTCCTTGGGAAATTCATTCGAATTTCCTTGGGAAATTCATTCGAATTTCCTTGGGAAATTCATTCAATTTCCTTAGGAAAATTCATTTCAATTTCCTTAGAAATTCCAATTTCTTGGGAAAATTCAATTTCCAAGGAAATTCGAATGATTTCCCAAATAATCCAGATAATTTCCCAAGGAAATTCGAATAATTTCCTGAGGAAGAAATTTCGAAATTCAATAATTCCTAAGGAATTCATTCGAATTTCCTTGGGAAATTAATTAAAATCTGGGCTCAATTTACTTTCGTCTTCTTCTTAATCTTTTTGGGTAGTGGCAGTTTGTCACTCCCTTTGTTTGTACGCAGGTTATGGCAACCATGTTTGTATTGTTATTCCGGCTGGGTGTTTTTCAAACGTTGTAAAGGTGGCCGGGTGGTAAATTTTGACATCAGAGGAAGTTTCCATTATGGCAAAGTAATGAACGAGTTTTTCTCATGTACAATTTAGATATTCTTATAGCGGGCTTGGTAGTCATATGGCTACTGCTTCTGCCTCATACGCAGGAGGTCGTGGGTTAAATCCCAGGTCCGTTCCATTCTCCTACTTTGTATCTTTCTCTTTATTCCTCATGTTCTAGCAATCGCTAGAACTGGAAATGGACTTCCATACCGTTTCCATTACTATTCCTATACCTCCAACTTGAGTATTCTATCAGTAATCTGCTAGAATTGGAAATGAACTATAGAGCTCGTTTCCTACATCCAATTAGAAATTTCATCAGTTACCTTCTCCTATCTATCACATTTGGCAGCTCGTTAACCAAGACGGACCTCTGCCTCTCCAACCTAACCCATAAATTCCAACAAATTCCGCATGAACTCGTGGCAAGTGCAGAGGTATATTCGGCTTGCAGTGGGCGAGTGATTGCATCATCATTTCCTCCCCTTCCCTACATTGACTTGCATTCTGACGTGGCAGGCGCCAGTATGACCTAACAAATGAGATCACCAGTACTTGTACATTGAAGATGTGTGCTAGTCCCAAGCAAACATCTGTTGGTTCCCTGTGCAAGAACAGCTGATCTGGTCATAATGGAGTAGCAACTACGAGCAGTCAATCAAGCTCAAGCTCAAGCTCAAGCTGTACAATTTAGATATTCTTAATTATGAATGTATCTATGAATAATGTTATGCCGAAAGATATGAATATGTTTGTGCCAAAGAAGAAAACGTTTTTGCGAAAACTGCGTAGACAAACTCAAATTTATTCATCTCGTGGTGATAATGATTTTTTTTACGCATTTCGAAAGAACGAAACCCTATTTGGGCAATAAATAATCGATCGAGTCGATTAGCATTGTCATAACTGGTGCGCCTTCCCTATATGAAGAGAAAAAAAATAGTCCCATAGAATTCCGATCCGTTTCCAATTTTATTCGAATTCGGAATCAAACGCTCACGATGCCTATAAAAGCTGAATGCGAAGCTGGGCCGCCATATGTGCGTGTATACTCGCCACATTCAGGGACCATGTTGCCGAGCGAAAGGTTTACAAGGTTGCGTTGACTGTGCGATGCCGTTGTCTGTTATTGACGTTTGAAGAGAACAACAAATAGCGATTGATCGGGTCCTCGTTCCGCTGACGCAGCCACCGCGGAAAGGAATGTCAATTGGGTTGTGGATTCTGTGACGCCGGAATGCTGGGGGGTTTGCGGAGAGTCTTACGTATTGTGGGTTTCAAATTAGATCGTCTAATTTGTGGGTTCAGATAACTCGAAGTGGAATATTTCCATTCAGTATTGATCACATTCGGGTGGTATTTAATAGTTACAAAAGCCATAGTCATTCGATTTTCTCACATGTTGGTGGTTAAGACGCTTCAAATTGAATCATTTAATAATATTCAAATCCGAAATCAACCAGATTGATTACTCTACGCATAATCATTACTGAAATGTTTTAGACCTTTGCTAAACAGAGATGAAAAAAATTAGTACCGCGATGATGTATTTATTATTAATAGAACATAAATATTATTCAATACTTTCCTTGATAACGGTTGGCTATTTCAGGCTATCTGTAAGAAGACCAACATCCTAGTTGCATAACAGGCTTACGTTTCATTCCGTGATCGTTGATTGTGGATTATTGTACTGATTTAAAAGCAATCATGTAAACAAATATCTCTAAACACAGCTTTTTCAAACTTTTATTTTCGACCGAACGTTACCCGATCAAATGTCTATTACTGAATTCTAATTGTGCTACACATTGATTTCCAGATGAACTCTTCGAATCCACTTAGAAACAACAACTGCATCTATTCGTTCTCGTGTACCATGCCCTGCAGTTGTATATTTTCCCAAGCAAGTACAGCAAAACAAAACTCTCGTGGTGGTGATTTCATTTGCGACGTTGCAGTCAGTGCGTTGCATCGAGATCCGTCTACCGGGTGCCGACCGATCGATTGCCTTGGCCTGACATAGCAAACAAACAAACAAACAATCCCGTAAAAAAGGAGTAGGATGGCTCGATTGAGAAATTACGAAACTCATTTTCTCGCTCGGGCCTCGTCTGGCAGCGAAGCATTTTCCATCAGTGGTGATGACTGCTCTTCTAATCTACCGGCAGTCGGTTTGGCATTCATCAATAATCGTTGCTAGCAATGTGTTCTACCGATGTTTTCCCTCTGGCCATAGCTCGCTCGTTCACTTTCTCCTCGGTAGGACGAGTGCAGCATGAATGCCAATGTGATGCCACATTCTTTTCTGTCTTCACGACTTCGACGAAGTCCTCTCCATCATCATGCTGATCAGCAGCATCATTCTCGTCGTCGTGTAAGTATGCAAATGGAAATGCACATAGTCCGGTCATTTCATTTTCATTCAGATTCAGTTCCAGAGTCATGTTCAAATGTTGGACATCAGATGGTTCTCTACTTTATTAAGTCTATTACCAAAATTTTACATTTTACGATTATGGTACAGTTTAACCCATTTAAAAATCTTTCATTTAATTCTTTAAACGTCTGAAACCTAGAATTGTTCATACTGACATTATAGGAAAAAATACAAGCCTAAAGTATTAAAACTTTTACTCAAATAGTAGGAAATATTTTCTAAATTTTCTACATTTCTTTAAACGTCAAATCATCATCCACATTGCCATCTTGGCATGTCTTGCTTTTGAAGTTTTTAATGGGTCAAGAAAGTCCCCACTGCTGGAAAATCGTTTTGTTCTCGTCCTTTCAATAAATCATTTCCGAACACCCGTTTAGTGCCGATTTCGTCAACCATCTCCATCGTCGGAGTTGTGCCACCGACTGCCACTAAATGAAACTTAGCTACCTAAACGTAGACTTAATCCGGACTCGAGTGAGAGAAAATTGTGGACCAACTCGTCCGCCGCCGTGGGAGCGTGCGAAACGGGACGAAGCGGTAAAACAGACCATATAAAAGGTTGATTAAAATTTAATTGAAGGTAATTGATTGCTTTGGGTTTTTTTCCCTTCCCTGGATCTTTTCCCTTCTTCCGTGCGTTATTGCCTTGCGGTGCGGATCGGATCGATAAGGAGCAAGGATGGAGCAGAACTTGAAGGCGAATAAAGGGAAATTTATTAAGTGGGGGTATTCGAGAGGATTACAATCAGCACGAGTGCGTCGAATCCGGAGATAATTCGTTTTAATTAGTTTATTGTTTGCAGGATCCTTCTTGAAATGAGAAAACGGGTAGATGGTTGGTAATTAAGGATGCAACATGATTAACTTTGAAGGATATTTACTATTATGTCCGAAACATAATGGGAAATAAAGTATTTAACGCGTTCAGCTGGGGATTGCTGTATTCGTTGAAAATCGATAAATGGAAAATGAGAATATTTAGATGTTGGCTTCTCACTGCTGTTAACAATTTCACAAAGTCTTAAAGTCTTATAATTGTCTTGATTTTATAATTTCAAACGCCAGTTTCAAACTTTGTAGGAGTCATTAACATTATTTAATATCTTGTGTTACTTTGTATAAAATTTCAAATGGCGATGTAATAGTGTGTTCAATATTCAAGTGAGAAATTTGAAGAACTGCACATGAAGTATAATTAGCACAAATTTAAAATCGATAAAAGATAAATGTTGAATCTAAATTTGAAACATGGCACCCAACAGAAAAAATACATTAGCAAACATGAAACTTCTTTTGATGGTTTTTCTAGATTTATATATGAAACGACTCCGAAGCTCTCCACCAATTTGTTTTTTTTTGCTTCGTTTTTGACGGAATGAATATCGGAGCCATGAGATGAACTGCAGGGCAGTAACGTGTAATGTTCATGCACTCTCCCTTACTCGGTATTGAAGGGACCATCGAGTTAGGGAGGTATCGAGATAGAGAACACATTTATATTTTTCTTCCAAAATATCAAACACTGTTCATAAAATGTTGAAATATGACTTAGGATCATTTGACGAATGCCATTTGGCCGAATGCCGTTTGGCCGAATTGTTGAAATTGATTTCCTTATTAAGTGAAGTGAGGAGTGAGATGTTCGAAATTAATAGTGAAAAGTGAGAACTGATAAGTGAGAAATGAAATGTTCGAAGTCAGCACTTCTCACTTTCCTCTTCTCACTTTTTACCTTTCACTTCTCACTTCGCAGTCTCACTTCACTAACTTTTCACTTTTAACTTCTCAAGGACAGCAGGAAGGAAAAAGAAAGAATAAAGATTAAGTTACAAAAATCAATTTTCACCTAACTTTTCACTTCTCACTACTTGTCCTCTTGCTTCTCAGCTCTCACTTCACTCTTCTTACTTTTCACTTTTCATTTCTCACTACTCACTTTATACTTTTCACTTCTCACCATTCACTTCGCATTTCCTACTCCTCACTTCTCCTTTCACTTCGCATTTCTCACCTTTTACTTCTTGCTTCTTACTTCTCACTTCTCAATACTCATTTTTACCTTTCACTTCTCACTTTTCACTTCTCATTTCTCATACTTTTCACATCCTACTTCTATGAGAGGTCAGGTTTATTTCTCACTTCACACTTATTTCTTGTCACTTCTCACTTTTCACAATTGCTTTTCAGTTTTTGCTTTTCTTTTCTCACATCTCACATCACAATTCTCACTTCGATTTTATCACTTTTCACTTCTTACTTTAATGGCGGCGTCACGCCGTCGGTAATCGGCAGCGGCGCAAGGCGGCGTGGGTCGGCGTAAAGCAATGGAAATTTACCATTTTTTCACAAATTCCTCCGTGAATTCCACCAGGAAGTCCTCTGAAAGCTGCTCCAGAAATTGCTCCGAAACTTCCTCAAAGAATTCCTCCGGAAGTTCGTCCAAGAATTCCTCCGGAAGTTCGTCCCCTCCAGAAGTTCGTCCAGGAATTCTTCCAGAAGTTCGTCCATGAATTCTTCCGGAAGTTCCCCCATGAATTCCTCCGGAAGTTCTCTCATGAATTCCTCCGGATGTTCCTCCATGAATTCCTCCGGAAGTTCCCCCATGAATTCCTCCGGAAGTCCCTCCAGGAATTTCTCCGGAAGTTCCTCCAGGAATTTCTCTGGAAGTTCCTCCAGGAATTCCTCCGGAAGTTCCTCCAGGAATTCCTCCGGAAGTTCCTCCAGGAATTCCTCCGGAAGTTCCTCCAGGAATTCCTACGGAAGTTTCTCTCTCGGAATTCCTCCGGAAGTTCCTCCAGGAATTCCTCCGGAAGTTCCTCCAGGAATTCCTCCGGAAGTTCCTCCAGGAATTCCTCGAAGTTCTCCTCCAGGAATTCCTCCAGAAGTTCCTCCAGGAATTCCTCCGAAGTTCCTCCAGGAATTCCTCCGGAAGTTCCTCCAGGAATTCCTCGGAAGTTCCTCCAGGAATTCCTCCGGAAGTTCCTTCCAGGAATTCCTCCGGAAGTTCCTCCAGGAATTCCTCCGAAGTTCCTCCAGGAATTCCTCGGAAGTTCCTCCAGGAATTCCTCCGGAAGTTCCTCCAGGAATTCCTCCGGAAGTTCCTCCAGGAATTCCTCCGGAAGTTCCTCCAGGAATTCCTCCGGAAGTTCCTCCAGGAATTCCTCCGGAAGTTCCTCCAGGAATTCCTCTGGAAGTTTCTCCAGCATTCCTCCGGAAGTTCCTCCAGGAATTCCTCCGGAAGTTCCTCCAGGAATTCCTCTTTAAGTTCCTCCGGAAGTTTCTGCGGGAATTTTCCGGAAGTTCCTCCAGGAATTCCTCCGGAAGTTCCTCCAGGAATTTCCCCGGAAGTTCCTCGGTAAGTTCCTCCAGGAATTCCCCCGCAAGTTCCTTCAGGAATTCCTCCCGAAGTTCCTCCAGGAATTCCTCCGGAAATTCCTCCAGGAATTCCTCCGGAAGTTCCTCCAGAATTCCTCCGGAAGTTCCTCCAGAATTCCTCCGGAAGTTCCTCCAGGAATTCCTCCGGAAGTTCCCCCATGAATTCCTCCGGAAGTTCCTCCAGGATTTTTTCCGTCGTATTTCAACATAAATTTTGAACACACTGCTTCAAAAACGGATTGCAAGCCATAAAAAAAGTAGAAATATGGGGGTAAATATTTGTTTGAGATCTTTTAGGGCTTCCAAACCTTCCGTGAGTTCAGATCTTAATACAACAAAGCGTTTAAGGACCCTCAATCCTAATATGAAGTTGGAAATGGTACTTGAGGCATAATTAAACTACTTTTATCAAATATCAGTGTTACCAGAACATCAACGGTACTCAAACTATTCTTGAGTTTAGATCTTGGAGGTCTTCAAGACCAACATAGTGATTGATAGGTACCTGAGCTTGTGTGTTAGTTAGTAGAAACCCCATGAGACATCATTACAACAGTATTTTAAAAATTCAACATTCCCAGAATAGCTATGGTACTCCAAATCATTCTTGAGTTCAGAAATTGGAGGTCTTCAAGATCAAAAAAGTGATTAATAGGTTTCCGAGCTTATGTGTTAGTTGGTGAAGCCCCATGTGACATCATTATACCAGTATATAAAAAAATTAAAATTCTCAGAATATCTAAAATACTCCAAACCATTATTGAGTTTAGATCTTGGAAGTATACAACACCAACAGAGTAATTCATAGGGTCCTGAGCTTGTGTGATAGTTGGAGCAACCCCCTGGAACATCATTACACCAGTATACACAAATCGCAACATTCTCAGATTTCCTGCGGTACTCCAAAGCATTCTTGAGTACATATATTGGAGGTCTACAAGCTCAACAGAGTAATCCATAAGCTCCCGAGCTTATGTTCGAGAAGCCCCAAGGGACATGATTACACCAATATATACAAACCATAACATTCCCAAAATATCTACGATACCATACATGAGCTATTCCAACTCATAAAAATAGTTGAGACATTGAAGATTTTCATGTAGATCGTTTTGAGGTCCACGACGTTAGGCATAAGGAGGTTAGGCATAATGAACGTTTGGCATAATGTACGTCAGGGATAATGTACAATAGGCATAATGATCGTTTGGCATAATTTTGTCTTCTTTATGTCATGGGCTGTTCTTTGGGTCATTTTATGCCTTACGTCCATTATGCCGAATGTACATTATGCCTACCCAGTCAACACAAGATTGTATATGATGCCGTATAAGATGGTAAATTGGAGGCGATATAGAAACTTCTTCATACAACATGTGCATATATCGCCTCCACTTTAGCATCTTATGTTGCATTATATAGGAGTTTGTGTTGACTGGTTAACGTCTGTTATACCTAACGTCCATTACGCCTAACGTACTTATGCCAAACTTCTTTATGCCTAACGTACGGATCTTCATGTCATATTAAGATCTGTACCCAAGGATAGATTGGAGAGTCGTAGATGCCGTGTAGTGTGTCTCTGTAATGGTGTTACGAGGTACCGTGGAGCTATTCAACTCCACAAAAATTGCTTAGACATCGAAGATCTTTGTGTTGATCGTTTTGAATATCAACGTCTGTACTCCAAGAACAGTTTAAATTGTCGTAGATATTTAACGATTTCTGTAGTGTGTCTGTAATGGTGTTACGAGGGTACCGTGTAACTATTTCAACTCATAAAACTAGAAGACATCTAAAGATCTTCATATTGATCGATTTGATTATTAATATCTGTACTCAAGGATAGTTTGGAGAGTCGTAGATGTCAATCGAAGTATGTAGTATATCTGTAACTGTGTAACGAGGTAATAGTTTAGACATCAATGATATTGTTGATCGTTTTAAATAACGTTTCGATTATTAAGATCTGTACTCAAGGACAGTTTGGAGTGTCGAAGATATCCGAACAGATTCTCTGGTGCGTCTATAATGGTGTTATGAGGTACCTTGGAACTATTCAGTTCATAAAACTAGTGAGGACATCAAAGATATTCATGTTGATGGATTTGAATCTTAATATCTGTACTCCAGGATAGTTTGAAGTATCGTGGATGTCGAACAAATTCTGTGGTTTGTCTGTAATGGTGTAATGAAGTCCTGTGGAGCTATTCCATCTCATAAATTAGTTGAGACACCGGAGATTTTCATCTTGATCGATTTTAATATTAATATCTATACTCAATGATAGTTTGGAGAGAAGTAGATGTCGAGTGAAGACTGTAATGTATATCTGTAACGGTGTTACGAGGTACTGTGCAGCTATTCCAACTCAAAAAAAATAGTGAGGACATCGTAGATATTCGTGTTTATCGATTTGAATATTAAGATCTGAATTCAAGGACGGAATTCCTGGAGGAACTTCCGGAGGAATTCTTGGAGGAACTTCCGGAGGAATTCCTGGAGGAACTTCCGGAGGGATTCCTGGAAGAACTTCCGGAGGAATTCTTGGAGGAACTTCCGAAGGAATTCCTGGAGGAACTTCCAGAACAATTCCTGGAGGAACTTCCGTAGGAATTCCTGGAGGAACTTCTGGAAGAATTCCTGGAGGAACTTCTGGAAGAATTCCTGGAGGAACTTCCGGAGGAATTCCTGGAGGAACTGCCGGAGGAATTCCTAGAAGAACTTCCGGAGGTATTCCTGGAAGGAACTTCCTGGAGGAATTCCTGGAGGAACTTCCGGAGGAATTCCTGGAGGAACGGAGAATTTCCTGGAGGAACTTCCGAGGAATTCCTGGAAGGAACTTCCGGAGGAATTCCTGGAGAACTTCGGAGGAATTCCTGGAGGAACTTCCGGAGGAATTCCTGGAGGAACTTCCGGAGGAATTCCTGGAGGAACTTGAGGAATTCCTGGAGAACTTCCGGAGGAATTCCTGGAGGAACTTCCGGAGGAATTCCTGGAGGAACTTCGGAGGAATTCCTGGAGGAACTTCCCGAGGAATTCCTGGAGGAACTCAGGAGGAATTCCTGGAGGAACTTCCGGAGGAATCCTGGAGAACTTCCGGAGGAATTCCTGGAGGAACTTCCGGAGGAATTCCTGGAGGAACTTCGGAGGAATTCCTGGAGAACTTCCAGGAGGAATTCCTGGAGGAACTTCGGAGGAATTCCTGGAAGGAGAACTTCCGGAGGAATTCTGGAGAACTCCGGAGGAATTCCTGGAGGAACTTCCGGAGGAATTCCTGGAGGAACTTCGGAGGAATTCCTGGAGGAACTCCGGAGGAATTCCTGGAGGAACTTCCGGAGGAATTCCTGGAGGAACTTCCGGAGGAATTCTGGAGGAACTTCCCGGAGGAATCCTGGAGGAACTTCCCGGAGGAATTCCTGGAGGAACTTCCGGAGGAATTCCTGGAGGAACTTCCCGGAGGAATTCCTGGAGGAACTTCCGGAGGAATTCCTGAGGAACCCGGAGGAATTCCTTGGAAGACTTCCGGAGGAATTCCTGGAGGAACTTCCGGAGGAATTTCCTTGAGGAACTTCGGAGGAATTCCTGGAGAACTCCTGAATCCTGGAGAACTTCGGAGGAATTCCTGGAGGAACTTCGGAGGAATTCCTGGAGGAACTTCGGAGGAATTCCTGGAGAGGAACTTCGGAGAATTCCTGGAGGAACTTCGGAGGAATTCCTGGAAGGAACTTCGGAGGAGATTCCTGGAGGAACTTCAGGAGAATTCCTGGAGGGAACTTCCGGAGGAATTCCTGGAAGGAACTTCGGAGGAATTCCTGGAGGAACTTCCGGAGGAATTCCTGGAGGAACTTCGGAGGAATTCCTGGAGGAACTAGGAGGAATTCCTGGAGGGAACTTCAGGAGGAATTCCTGGAAGGAACTTCGGAGGAATTCCTGGAGAGGAACTTCGGAGGAATTCCTGGAGGAACTTCAGGAGAATTCCTGGAGGAACTTCGGAGGAATTCCTGGAGGAACTTCGGAGGAATTCCTGGAGGAACTTCCGGAGGAATTCCTGGAGGAACTTCCGGAGGAATTCCTGGAGAACTTCGGAGGAATTCCTGGAGGAACTTCCGGAGGAATTCCTGGAGGAACTTCGGAGGAATTCCTGGAGGAACTTCCGGAGGAATTCCTGGAGGAACTTCAGGAGGAATTCCTGGAGGAACTTCCAGGAGGAATTCCTGGAGAACTTCCGGAGGAATTCCTGGAGGAACTTCGGAGAATTCCTGGAAGAACTTCGGAGGAATTCTGGAGAACTTCGGAGGAATTCCTGGAGGAACTTCCGGAGGAATTCCTGGAGGAACTTCCGGAGAATTCCTGGAGGAACTTCGGAGGGAATTCCTGGAGACTTCGGAGGAATTCCTCCTGAAGTTCCTCCAGGAATTCCTCCGGAAGTTCCTTCCAGGAATTCCTCCGGAAGTTCCTCCAGGAATTCCTCCGGAAGTTCCTCCAGGAATTCCTCCGAAGTTCCTCCAGGAATTCCTCCGGAAGTTCCTCCAGGAATTCCTCCTCCGGAAGTTCTCCAGGAATTCCTCCGAAGTTCCTCCAGGAATTCCTCCGGAAGTTCCTCCAGGAATTCCTCCGAAGTTCCTCCAGGAATTCCTCCGGAAGTTCCTCCAGGAATTCCTCCGGAAGTTCCTCCAGGAATTCCTCTGGAAGTTCCTCCAGGAATTCCTCCGAAGTTCCTCCAGGAATTCCTCCGAAGTTCTTCCAGGAATTCCTGGAGGAACTTCCGGAAGTTCCTGGAGGAATTCCTCCGGAAGTTCCTCCAGGAATTCCGGAAGTTCCTCCAGGAATTCCTCCGAAGTTCCTCCAGGAATTCCTCCGAAGTTCCTCCAGGAATTCCTCCGGAAGTTCCTCCAGGAATTCCTCCGAAGTTCCTCCAGGAATTCCTCCGGAAGTTCCTTCCAGGAATTCCTCCGGAAGTTCCTCCAGGAATTCCTCCGAAGTTCCTCCAGGAATTCCTCCGAAGTTCCTCCAGGAATTCCTCCGAAGTTCCTCCAGGAATTCCTCCGAAGTTCCTCCAGGAATTCCTCCGAAGTTCCTCCCAGGAATTCCTCCGAAGTTCCTCCAGGAATTCCTCCGGAAGTTCCTCCAGGAATTCCTCCGGAAGTTCCTTCCAGGAATTCCTCCGAAGTTCCTCCAGGAATTCCTGGAGGAACTTCCGAAGAATTCCTCGGAAGTTCCTCAGGAATTTCCTGGAGTTCCTCCAGGAATTCCTCCGGAAGTTCCTCCAGGAATTCCTCCGGAAGTTCCTCCAGGAATTCCTCCGAAGTTCCTCCAGGAATTCCTCCGGAAGTTCCTCCAGGAATTCCTCCGAAGTTCCTCCAGGAATTCCTCCGAAGTTCCTCCAGGAATTCCTCCGGAAGTTCCTTCCAGGAATTCCTCCGAAGTTCCTCCAGGAATTCTCCGAAGTTCCTCCAGGAATTCCTCCGAAGTTCCTCCAGGAATTCCTCCGGAAGTTCCTCCAGGAATTCCTCCGGAAGTTCCTCCAGGAATTCCTCCGAAGTTCCTCCAGGAATTCCTCCGGAAGTTCCTCCAGGAATTCCTCCGAAGTTCCTCCAGGAATTCCTCCGGAAGTTCCTCCAGGAATTCCTCCGGAAGTTCCTCCAGGAATTCCTCCGAAGTTCCTCCAGGAATTCCTCCGGAAGTTCCTCCAGGAATTCTCCGAAGTTCCTCCAGGAATTCCTCCGGAAGTTCCTCCAGGAATTCCTCCGAAGTTCCTCCAGGAATTCCTCCAGGAAGTTCCTCCAGGAATTCCTCCGAAGTTCCTCCAGGAATTCCTCCGGAAGTTCCTTCCAGGAATTCCTCCGGAAGTTCTCCAGGAATTCCTCCGAAGTTCCTCCAGGAATTCCTCCGGAAGTTCCTCCAGGAATTCCTCCGAAGTTCCTCTCCAGGAATTCCTCCGAAGTTCCTCCAGGAATTCCTCCGGAAGTTCTCCAGGAATTCCTCCGAAGTTCCTCCAGGAATTCCTCCGGAAGTTCCTCCAGGAATTCCTCCGAAGTTCCTCCAGGAATTCCTCCGGAAGTTCCTCCAGGAATTCCTCCGAAGTTCCTCCAGGAATTCCTCCGGAAGTTCCTCCAGGAATTCCTCCGGAAGTTCCTCCAGGAATTCCTCCGAAGTTCCTCCAGGAATTCCCTCCGGAAGTTCCTCAGGAATTCCTCCGAAGTTCCTCCAGGAATTCCTCCGGAAGTTCCTCCAGGAATTCCTCCGGAAGTTCCTCCAGGAATTCCTCCGAAGTTCCTCAGGAATTCCTCCGGAAGTTCCTCCAGGAATTCCTCCGAAGTTCCTCCAGGAATTCCTCCGGAAGTTCCTTCCAGGAATTCCTCCGGAAGTTCCTCCAGGAATTCCTCCGGAAGTTCCTCCAGGAATTCCTCCGGAAGTTCCTCCAGGAATTCCTCCGGAAGTTCCTCCAGGAATTCCTCCGAAGTTCCTCCATGAATTCCTCGGAAGTTCCTCCAGGAATTCCTCCGGAAGTTCCTCCAGGAATTCCTCCGGAAGTTCCTCCAGGAATTCCTCCGGAAGTTCCTCCAGGAATTCCTCCGAAGTTCCTCAGGAATTCCTCCGAAGTTCCTCCAGAAATTCCTCCGGAAGTTCCTCAAGGAATTCTCTCGGAAGTACCTCCTGGAATTCCTCCGGAAGTTCCTCCAGAAATTCCTCTAGAAGCTCCTCAAGGAATTCTTCCTGAAGTTCCTCAAGGAATTCCTTTGGAAGTGCCTCAAGGAATTCCTCCGGAAGTTCCTCCAGAAGTTCCTCCAGGAATTCCTCCGGAAGTTCTTCTAGGAATTCCTCCGAAGTTCCTCCAGGAATTCCTCCGGAAGCTCCTCCAGGAATACCTCCGGATGTTCCTCCAGGAGTTCCTCCGGAAGTTCCTCCAGGAATTCCTCCGGAAGTTCCTCCAGGAATTCCTCCGGAAGTTCCTCCAGGAATTCCTCCGAAGTTCCTCCAGGAATTCCTCCGAAGTTCCTCCAGGAATTCCTCCGGAAGTTCCTCCAGGAATTCCTCCGGAAGTTCCTCCAGGAATTCCTCCGGAAGTTCCTCCAGGAATTCCTCCGGAAGTTCCTCCAGGAATTCCTCCGAAGTTCCTCCAGGAATTCCTCCGGAAGTTCCTCCAGGAATTCCTCCGAAGTTCCTCCAGGAATTCCTCCGGAAGTTCCTCCAGGAATTCCTCCGGAAGTTCCTCCAGGAATTCCTCCGGAAGTTCCTCCAGGAATTCCTCCGGAAGTTCCTCCAGGAATTCCTCCTGAAGTTCCTCCAGGAATTCCTCCGGAAGTTCCTCCAGGAATTCCTCCGGAAGTTCCTCCAGGAATTCCTCCGGAAGTTCCTCCAGGAATTCCTCCGGAAGTTCCTACAGGAATTCCTCCGGAAGTTCCTCCAGGAATTCTTCCAGAAGTTCCTCCAGGAATTCTTCCAGAAGTTCCTCCAGGAATTCCTCCGGAAGTTCCTCCAGGAATTCCTCCGGAAGTTCCTCCAGGAATACCTCCGGAAGTTCCTCCAGGAATTCCTCCGGAAGTTCCTCCTAGAAGTTCCTCCAGGAATTCCTCCGGAAGTTCCTCAAAGAATTCCTCCGGAAGTTCCTCCAGGAATTCCGTCCTTGAATTCAGATCTTAATATTCAAATCGATAAACACGAATATCTACGATGTCCTCACTATTTTTTTTGAGTTGGAATAGCTGCACAGTACCTCGTAACACCGTTACAGATACATTACAGTCTTCACTCGACATCTACGTCTCTCCAAACTATCATTGAGTATAGATATTAATATTAAAATCGATCAAGATGAAAATCTCCGGTGTCTCAACTAATTTATGAGTTGGAATAGCTCCACAGGACTTCATTACACCATTACAGACAAACTACAGAATTCGTTCGACATCCACGATACTTCAAACTATCCTGGAGTACAGATTTCAAGATTCGAATCCATCAACATGAATATCTTTGATGTCCTCATTAGTTTTATGAACTGGAATAGTTCCAAGGTACCTCATAACACCATTACAGACGCACCAGAGAATTCGTTCGGATATCTACGACACTCCAAACTGTCCTTGAGTACAGATCTTAATAATCGAAACGTTATTTAAACGATCAACAATATCATTGATGTCTAAACTATTACCTCGTTACACAGTTACAGATATACTATATACTTCGATTGACATCTACAACTCTCCAAACTATCCTTGAGTACAGATATTAATAATCAAATCGATCAACATGAAGATCTTAGATGTCTTCTAGTTTAATGAAATGAAATAGTTACACGGTACCTCGTAACACCATTACAGACACACTACAGAAATCGTTAAATATCTACGACACTTTAAACTGTTCTTGAGTACAGACGTTAATATTCAAAACGATCAACACAAAGATCTTCGATGTCTAAGCAATTTTTATGAGTTGGAATAGCTCCACGGTACCTCGTAACACCATTACAGACACACTACATACTTCGCTCGGCATCTACGACTCTCCAATCTATCCTTGGGTACAGATCTTAATATGACATGAAGATCCGTACGTTAGGCATAAAGAAGTTTGGCATAAGTACGTTAGGCGTAATGGAAGTTAGGTATAACAGACGTTAACCAGTCAACACAAACTCCTATATGATGCAACATAAGATGCAAAAGTGGAGGCAATATACGTACATGTTGTATGAAGAAGTTCCAATATCGCCTCCAATTAACCATCTTATACGGCATCATATACAATCTTGTGTTGACTGGGTAGGCATAATGTACATTCGGCATAATGGACGTAAGACATAAAGTGACCCAAAGAACAGACCATGACATAAAAAAGACAGAATTATGCCAAACGATCATTATGCCTAAAGTCCATTAAACCTAACGTACATTATGCCTAACGTTCATTATGCCTAACGTACTTATGCCTAACGTCGTGGACCTCAAAACGATCTACATGAAAATCTTCAATGTCTCAACTATTTTTATGAGTTGGAATAGCTCATGTATGGTATCGTAGATATTTTGGGAATGTTATGGTTTGTATATGCTGGTGTAATTAAGTCGCTTGTGGCTTCTCGAACATAAGCTCGGGAGCCTATGGATTACTCTGTTGATCTTGTAGACCTCCAATATATGAACTCGAGAATGCTTTGGAGTACCGCTGGAAATCTGAGAATGTTGCGATTTGTGTATACTGGTGTAATGATGTCCCAGGGGGTTGCTCCAACTGTCACACAAGCTCAGGACCCTATGAATTACTCTGTTGGTGTTGTATACTTCCAAGATCTAAACTCAAGAATGGTTTGGAGTATCTTAGATATTCTGAGAATGTTGATTTTTTTTATATACTGATGTAATAATGTCCCATGGGGCTTCACCAACTGACACACAAGCTCGGAAACCTATGAATCACTTTGTTGGTCTCGAAGATCTCCAACATCTGAATTCAATAATGATTTGGAGTACCATAGCTATTCTGGTAATGTTGAATTTTTAAAATACTGATGTAATGATGTCTCATGGGGTTTCTACAACTAACACACAAGCTCAGGTACCTATCAATCACTATGTTGGTCTTGAAGACCTCCAAGATCTAAACTCAAGAATAGTTTGAGTACCGTTGATGTTCTGGTAACACTGATATTTGATAAAAGTAGTTTAATTATGCCTCAAGTACCATTTCCAACTTCATATTAGGATTGATGGTCCTTTAAACGCTTTGTTGTATTAAGATCTGAACTCAAGGAAGGTTTGGAAGCCCTAAAGATCTCAAACAAATATTTTCCCCATATTTCTACTTTTTATGGCTTGCATCCGTTTTGAAGCAGTGTGTTCAAAATTTATGTTGAAATACGACGGAAAAATCCATATTGAATCGGTTAACGGGTAATTGATTCTGATATGTAATTGAAAATTTTATAATTCATCGACAAGTTTCTAGGAAAAAATCGTAATTTTAATGGAGAGTTGATTTTCTTCCCAAAAAACATTTTCTCAGCAACTATGAGAACAGAAAAAATCGATTTGTACACCCATTTCCCCCTTGAACAAATCCCAACACGATTGAAAGTTTGAAAGTTTCTCAAATACCATCACAGAAAATCCACTTGTCACCAAAATTCTCTTGAGGCAAAATCGATAATCAACCACTCGCCGTGAGTCACGCAAAGTTCTATGCATCGTTTCACGTCCCTACCGAGAACGTACAGCTCCGAAAACACGTGTTCGCCGGGGTAAGAATGTCTATTCTAACACCGGAGTGGCTCTTCTCCGCCCGTACCCGAAAGCAGACATTGATGGAATAATGGTTTCTTGCCGTGCGACACACCTTGCTGCCAATCAGCAGAGACGCTTTTTTTTCGGATATAAAGTTGCCCATTTGCGAGCATGAAGCTGCACGCACACGTACGGTGCTGGTATTGGTGCATCGTGTCATGTTTTTCTCAGGGCTATGCAAATTCAGAACTTTTGCTGCGCAAGAGGAATGCAAGATCGAACGGAGCAGCAAGTGGCAAGTGTCAATCGTCAGTTACGTGACGGTCGGTAGCTTTTGATGGCGATGGTATTCCGAGGTGCACGTTCCGCCGGTATACGTACTTATGTTTTTTATCACTTCTCACGATGATTATGACGACGAAGATGGTTTAGATAAATTATCATTAAACTTTCAATTGTCATTAGGAGACTATTATAAATTTTTATGATTTTTATTGGTAAATGCTAGAAGAGTGTACAAATAGGATGCATGTGAAATTATCTTTATATGAAATGATAGTTGTTTATATTATTTTAGTTCTACTTCATATTTTAGGAGTATAGTTTCTATTCCAATAGTTCTTTGTATTGTACTGGAATTACCAAATAATAACCAATTTTCTTTTTTCTCTTCTTACTTTCAGGTATGTATGCAACAATCCTCTCGAGGAGTGGAACAATTTATTTCATCCAATATGAGCAAGAAGGGATATGTTCTGGTTCATGATATCATTTAAATATTCAAATGTTTTTGGTTCACCAGCCGCACACAACAGGGCAGGGTTCGTATTGTTATAAGTGATATAAGATAAACTCTCTTTAAATGAAATTCACTTGTGCACAGTAATAACTGAGCAAACTGACAAAACCCAAAACGAACGTCATTGCAGATGATAAATGAAAAAGCTACCTTTCGTACCTATGCAACTTGGCAGCGCATCCAATATTTTTCTTTCGTCCCATAGACGTTGCTTCGAGCTTCTGTAGGAGCAACTTTCGCTGGTTTTTTACTATAGCAATGGATGAAGCAATTTTATACCTTTGAAGCCACGAGGTGCCTTTGACTTCGTTAGAGCAGTATGTAAGATTGAATTTCAATATGTTTTGTCTATGTAAATATGGATTTGTTTCTAAAACATATTGAGGTTATTATTATAGATATAAATGAAATATGAAAGGAAACAAACATACGAAATCTTTTTCAGCTTAAAACCTATTCATAAAAAAACTGCAAGATCGCATTGAAAATTCAAAACCCAATCGTCTAATAGTGCAACTAAACGATTATTTGACATTTTGTAACTATCTAATTATATTTCCCTATTATTACGAACCGAATATCTACGTCATTCGTTCGCACTCCCATCGCATTGTGTTTGCCGTTATTGTTTGTCTGAATGAATAAGTTTTCACATTCTATGCAATCATGTTGCAGCCACTTCACAGAGCATCCCATTTCTGTTTCCATTTGACGTTCCTCCCACTACTGCAGTGTCCCACATCCGAATGTATTGAAAATTGGAAGTCCTGCCCCCGCTCGCTCTAGTTGTTTATTTATAACTCTGTTAATTTCGTTAAACTGTCATTAGCACTCACTCTCCCAGCCCAGCTGGCAGTGTGCCAATGAGTATGATGGAACTCCGGGGACCAGGTTTTGCCGACATGGCGAACAGTCGAGTTCATACGATAGTGATATCAACTATCGCTATGAATTTGACGGTTGTGAAAACTTTCAAAATAAACGAATAAGTAAACAACGGAAAATGCTGATATTATGCTGTGTGTGGGTAGAGAAAACTAGGCATTTCATGTTTTTCGCATATAGACATTTGGAAAGTTTATAGATATTTGTTGACGAGCTAGGTTCGTTATTATATTTCTTTGGTAATCATCACAAAACGCTTACTCAACCGGCATTGCATTTAACAATAGAGATATTGAAGCTTCGTATCTTCGCATTCATAGATTTTTTCCGTATGAACTTTGGCGTTTCTAAGCCACGTTAGCCTTTGTACATGCGATTGTCAAATATTCACCACGAATTCTTCGTAACTAGAGAAATCGAGGAAGATTTTCTAGTTCAGAAAGCTCCATACTCATTGTGCTTCATGACATTTTTCGCTTCGAATTTAACTCAAATAATTTGATGCGAAAATATCTTATCCGGTCGACCCAATTCACATGCTCGGACCGGCTCTTGAGTGTAAAATATACGACGTGGGATCGCAACCATTACCCAAAACTATAAATCTACTCGTTTACCGGGTGCGATATCGCAAACATTAAGCTACTTGTCACCGACGAAACTCCCGTCCGCCCGTGGCCGTCGTCATCTTTGTCGCAGATGGTCGTCATTAATAGCGGAGGCGAATTTGGTCAATAATAAGTGGACTGTTATTGCACTGGACGGATCGGCAATTTCCGATCCGGTTGCTGGTTCGTTTTTTTTTGCGTTCCAGTTTATGAGGTATTAATATTTAACTGAGTTGTCTCTATGTGCTCTGTCTAGAGTCAGTCACATGACTGGGTCGTTTAATTCATGTATATGAAGATGCATGTCCTTGGTTTCACATTTATATCACAATTGATGTTGAAGTAAGTTATTTAGTACATTGGGGTTTATGCTTTCCATTTATTACACTTGCTACTGTTATAAGGACTCTGAACTCATGAAAACTGGGCTGGTTCAGCAAATTTTCTGGTGGGAAAGTTTTTCGAATTCCTACAGACATAGAGTATTTCGTATTAGATCCATAAATTACTGAGCGCTGTACCTGTAATTGTATAGATCCATGACACGAAACATCATAAGGCTTGTGTACATGACACGACCACCCGACGTATACTACCTAAAATAGTGTGGTGCTGTGAAAATTACAAAGTAACACTTTTGATTTACTATGTCACTGGTATCGAACAAAATTCGAAATAAGAAATTTGTTGGGAACGATAATTTACGACTTTTGCTGATAAGAAAGTTACTTAAATATGTTCGTAATTAAGTAAACAACGTAAACAGCAAAAAATAACTCATGATTGTTTATTACTACTGTCGTCGCCAAGCGATTCTGTATTGTACTTTGAAAAAAAAATTGTCCTTGATCGGCGGAATCTTTACGATTGAACTGCTAAGCAATTGTGTTCTTCTTCTTCATTGACATTACATCCCCCACTGGGACATTGCCGCCTCACAGCTTAATGTTCATTAAGCACTTCCACAGTTATTAATTGCGAGGTTTCTTAGTCAAGTAAGTTACCATTTCTGCATTCGTATATCGTGAGGCTATCACGATGATACTTGTATGCCCAGGGAAGTCGAGACGGTTTCCAAACCGAAAATTGCCTTGACCGGCACCAGGAATCACCAGCCACCCTCAGCATGGTCTTGATTTGTAGCCGCGCATCTTGCCGCACGGCTAAGGAGGGCCCCAAGCGATTGTGTTATAGACTTTGAAGAATGTTCGTTTTGGTTCAACTTTTCCCTTGTTTGAAATTATGCTTATGAAAAGAATTATTTACCTTTAATAATGCACATTTCCCTAAAAGCTACAAAATCTTAATCTTTTGAGAAAATTTCATTCGGCTGCTACTGATGCCAACGTCAGCCACGCGATTATTGCATCGTCTCCATCCGGAGCACGTGCCCTTGTGATTCTGCTATCGACGACGACATCGCTACATTTGAACTGTCCGCTGTTCAAGCGATTGTGTTTTGTATTGTTAAGAAACCTCGTCTCGGATCAACTTTCACTTGTATAAATGATGATCCTGAAAAGAACCGATTTGTTTTCAATAATGTGCATTTCAGTTTTTAATAGCAACAAATTCTGAGTCGAATTTTGCTTGACAATATATCACTTTCCGTCGACGGCCACTTCGAACCGAAACTGACGCCACGATTCCACTACCGATGCTCAAGCGCAAATGACGCGCGTTCTTTTTCAGTTACACTTTATTTACTATCCAGAGCCGTAGCGTGGACTCCCGGCGCCCTTGGCGAAATCTTTTTTGGGCGCCCCTCTTTTTCTAGGGAAAAATTTGCAATATTTTACAATCCAATAACATTTTGAATCCCACCTTAAAGTTTTATAAATTTTTATTAACGAGATTTTCTTCTCTATGTTGGCTCATCTTGTAGAACAATAAGATTAAAAAGTTTAGTGGATTGAAGATGCTTCATATAACAAGCAGTATATTAGGCGGTATGTCCCTGAACAGTTTTTAAATGTTGTGAGCTTTTGCACTAATTTGCAAAATATGTTAAGATATGTTAGGAACTTGGCAGAGTCGTTGGCATTTCTAGATCCTCTGTTGGAACATCATGAAAATTGCTAAAAGTTATTTACTTACAGCTCATAGTGTCCTAACGGCTGTTTCTTGCTCTTAGTGGAATGAACTAACTAACTTGCCAGTACATAGCAGATAAAAGAGATTTGAAAACCGTGACAAATCATATACTAATGTCAAATGGTTGGAACAAGAAAATCCAACTCTCAAGTGGATCGGTCGATGATCGAAATCGGATTTCGGATCAAGAAAGATACAACATAAGAATGGGTCTGTCAGTGGTTTGGAGGTACTTTGTTGGGTCAATAACATCCAACTTTGAAGTGGTCGGAATCGACATCGGAAGCAGGAGGGCCATGTGGTGAAATGAGGCTATGAATGCTTTGATAGCACATGCCTTGGCACATGTTGTATGTATTGCGGATAAATTTTGCTAATCTACGAGAGCTTTGATAAATGATAACCAAAGTAGTCATTTAAGCAAGCCGCATTATAACTGCTTATCGTAATCCCGACAGGTCAAATGCGGCCATGATGATAATTTTTCGGACTAAAAGAAGTTTTTCTGAATGAAATGAGCAAATTTGTCTTAAATCTACACCATCCTTACCCTTACCCCTACCCGATATAAGTCATTAGCGCAAAAGGTCCTTCACATTTTAAGTCAACATCTGTGGCAGTAATTGTACTCGAAAATCCGGTAGCAATCCGATCTACAATATTAAAATAACTTTTTAAATATAAGTTTTCTAGACTTGTCCTTAGCCCCTTGTAACCGGTTCCGAAAGTCTCAGAGAAACCGAAATGTCAGTCAAAGTTAAGACCAAATCATTCGACTTGTTTATTTGAGATAGAAGAAAGATTAGATTTCTTGAAATATCACCGCCATAGATCTTTGGACTTCGTCGGTTTGTTCTTATTTGGCCATGTAACGAATAAAATTGTTGTGTTTCCCATACCGTAATTTTTGATTCCGGCGCCCCCTGATGGCTGGCGCCCTTGGCGGGGGCCAACCCGGCCAACCCCACGCTACGGCGCTGACTATCATTTTTACATTGGAGTACATTTTACGTTTCAAGTGATGTTTTTTATACATATCAGCTTTGACTTCTTTACTCTGTGTTTGTTTCCATTCTTTTGTGTTTGAAAAATGTGCTTTTGCTTAAAGCAAACGTTTCTTTTTGGATATTTCCTAAACTATTACTAACTACTACAAATTAACCTAAATTTTGTTGAAACAGCGGTCTTATCGATTGATGCTCAGAATGCATTGCTTTTTCCTTGAATTTAGTTTATTCTATTGTTTGGACACCTGTTAAGCGGGCTTGGTAGCCATATGGCTACTGCTTCTGCCTCATACGCAGGAGGTCGTGGGTTCAATCCCAGGTCCGTTCCATTCTCCTACTTTGTATCTTTCTCTATATTTCTCATGTTCTAGCAATCGCTAGAACTGGAAATGGACTTCCATACCGTTTCCATTACTATTTCTATACCTTCAACTTGAGTATTCTAACAGTAATCTGCTAGAATTGGAAATGAACTATAGAGCTCGTTTCCTACATCTAATTAGAAATTCCATCAGCATCCTTTTCCTATCTATCACATTGGCAGCTCGTTAACCAAGACGGACCTCTGCCTCCCGAACCTAACCAAAAAGTTCCAACAAATTTCCGCATGAACTCGTAGCAAGTGCAGAGGTATATTCGGCTTGCAGTGGGCGAGTGATTGCATCATCATCCCCCCCCCGCTTCTCTACATTGACTTGCATTCTGACGTGGCAGGCGCCAGTATGACCCAACAAATGAGCCAGTATAACCCAACAAATCACCAGTACTTGTACATTGAAGATGTGTGCTAGTCCCAAGCAAACATCTGTTGGTTCCCTGTGCAAGAACAGCTGATCTGGTCATAATGGAGTAGCAACTACGAGCAGTCAATCAAGCTCAAGCTCAAGCTCTATTGTTTGGACACCTGCTAATTTGTGAACTTCAGTCGTTCTTGTATCAAAGGGTACATTGAGAATCATTTTAAGTGTTTTGTTCTGAAAAATCTGTAGTGTTTTTTTAGGTGACATTGCGGTAGATTTCCAAGCTGCAGTTGCATAATATAATGCAGGGGATATTATCTGCTTTTATATGGCTAATATATTTTTTATACAAAGTTTAGATCTTCTTTTGATCAGGGGATAGAGAACTCTGACAATTTTGCTACACTTTGCTTTTGTTTTCTCTACGTGAGAGCGGAATAGAAATTTTTGATCTAGTGTCAGGACAGATACACAACTTCGGTATACCATTGAAGTGGAGTACCGTTCAAAACTATTGTTTGGAGGTGTCAGTTTAGGAGACCGGCTGTACGGGAATATTATGACTTGTGTTTTTGCTCCGTTTATTTTTATTTTCCACATGTCGGCATATTGTTGGTTCATGAGTTCAAACAATCTTGTAATTTTTTGACTGCTACTTTGGTAATTCGTCCTTTGACCATTATGGCTGTATCGTCCGCGAAGAGAGCCAGAAAGCAATCTTCAAGAAGTACAGGGATGTCAGAAGTAAATATACTGTACAGTATGGGGCCAAGTAGGCTACCCTGTGGTACACCTGCAGGAATCATGAATTTGTCTGAGATTGTCCCGGAGAGGGATACTTGAAACTGTCTGTTATTCAGGTAATTTTGAACTATTTTGATCAGGTAATTCGGGAAATTGTAGCGGTAGAGTTTAAACAGTCGAAAGCCTTCTCAACATCTAGAAGGCCCATGACGGTGGATTTGACAACGGACTTATTTCGTTTTATTAAATTGGTTACTCTATACAATTGGTGCGATGTAGATTGACCTTTTCGAAATCCGAACTGCTCTTTGAGGAGAATGTCAGTGTTGACAACGTGGTCCTTAATGCGATTAAGTATTAGGCTTTCACAAAGTCTACTGAGTGCCGACAGTAAGCTAATCGGTCTATGGCTTTTAGCGTTTGTAGGGTCTTTACCAGGTTTTAATATAGGAATGATTTTGGCCATTTTCCAGCAGGTCGGGAAGTAGTTTAGATCGTTTTTAAGTACCATATTAAAAATGCTGTCAAATCCGGGGGCTTTCATATTTTTAGAATTTCGGAGAGCAGTAACAACTTCTCCAATTAAGATCTTTTTGTTTTCTGGGACATAACATGGGGTATTGTACAAGATACACTGAATTATCGGCGACCGTTTGCACCATGGGCCTTGCTATATTCCTACCTATCGTAAGGGATTCACTAAAGTTAGACGCTATTGCATTAGCTTTATCTACCGGGGAAATAATCAGTTCGTCTGCACATTTAAGTGGAGAACCTGTTGCGGTTTTGATTTTAGAATTTTTGAAACCTTCCAGAAGGGCATAAAAAATGGATTCATTTTTCTTATTTCGTTGCTGAATCTGCTATTTTTGAGCACCTGGACTCGAGAAGCAATGATTTTTGCTGAATAATTTGCCTTATACTTTTTGGATACATCACCAGTTCGTTGGAACTGGTGCCTGAACAAATTTCGGGCTCTAATGATTTTTACAGTTAAAGGATCAAGTTGAAGTTGGTTACTCACTATTGAAACTTTCGGAACGGTGTCATTCTCTGCAGATGTAATGGCGGCTTGAAGCCCAGCTACAGCAAGGCCGATATCTTCCCTGGTGTTCAGAGGTTCGTCGGTGTTGACTCTGGTGTCTACTTTACGTTGACACTCCACCCAATTGACTGGATGAAAATTTTTACGCATGCAGTGTCGGCGACGGTCAGCTTCCCCAAGGACAATAACAGGCAAGTGATCGGAGCTCAGATCGTTAATTGTAGTCGGTGGAGACAGCTCTACGTTCAAAAGGAAGAAATCCAGGTATGAGGGAGTTTCCATTTTTGTTGCGACGATGATTGTACACGCAATAAAAAGTGTTCGAATTCGTGAACCAACAAAAATACATTGTGATTTGATTCATGGATTCCAGAACGTTACGTTACGTTTTCCAGAACGTTCCAGAAAATGTGACTGTATTCTCGAATTCGTGACTGTTGCTCCCAAAAAAATACACCGTGAACTCGTTAGTTCACGAATTAATAAACGCTTTTTTTTTGCGTGTACCAAGTTTCGTGCTTTGCGTTTTAATCGCAGGCCACAATAAAATTTTTGCTGTAACGTGTCAGCTTCACAAGATCGTTTCGAAATTGTTGTGCTTTACTATGCTTTTCAAAACACTGTTTGGGGCAATATGCAGCGATCACTAGTAGGGATCCATTTGTAGTGCAGGTTTCCACGCCTATTGCTTCCACTACGGACGTTCTATAGTGTGGTTGTGTTGAAAATTTGATAGTTTGTTTCACCGCAATAGCGACTCCACCACCAACTGTGGAAGTTCGATCGAGTCTTACCACAGTGTATCCTGAAAGGCTAAAGTTGACTCCTGGTTTGTGATGTGTTTCCGTATCAATGATATCCACTTCCTCTCTTGCTGACAGGTCAAAGTAGTTCCACGACCTTGTGTTCAACGGCGCGGGCATTCCAGAGTAGTATGTTGATTTGTTAGCCATGACGAATGATGAATTCACCTAGGCATAGTATTTGGTCCGCGAGTGAGCGACACTGTTGCATTTGCATCCACATTTCCTTGAAGATAGGCAAAAGCTCTGCGGGGGTGAAGAGAGGAGCATCATCAGTGGCAGTTTGAAAACGTATGTTTTGTTGCGTAAATGTTGGATCGCTGCAAAGCTGGTCCCTGTAGGAAATGCCTGCTGTTTGGGCACTCAGGCCAGGAGGGCAAACAGGGACTGATGTTGCTGGGCCTGGTTGCGGAGAAATTTTTGGAAAATTTTCCATGTTGAAATCGGGAGCTACCTTATGACGACGATTGGGTTGATTTCGACTCGCTGCCTGGGTTCGGATGCGCTTGTATTCTTCACGTTTTTGCCTTTCTCGTATACTAAGTATACGTAAAGGCTATAATTTCACTCCAAAACCAAACTTTTGATAGAAGGCTCGGAGACCCATAGTGATATATACCAATCGACTCAGCTCGACGAATTGAGGTGATGTCTGTTTGTGTGTATGTATTTATGTGTGTGGGTCCCCCTTTGGGAAAAAATTTCAAAATCGAGAAAAAATTTTTTTTTTCAAGAATGGTGGAAATGCATAGTAATTAATGCAAAAACATGCAAAATGATAGAAAATATGCGATCTATCCCCCTAAAGTGCTTTTTTGACCTTTCCTATATGATTTTTTCAGTACATTTTACGATGCACGAGAAAAGCATCATCGCCGCTAGATGAATTCATTTGGGTTTTACATGTACGATCAGTTTGCTCGGTGTCCACCTCCGCAGTTAACACACTTTACTACCGCCACCTCTTCAATGGGACAGTTCTTCATTTCGTGCTCCAGTGTACAAATAGCGCATCGCGGCTTTACACCGCAGTTCCTAGCACCGTGCCCAAAATTCTCCGAGGGTCACTGAGCCTTTTTTGAAGTGGACCAAATACAAGCAATCGCGGTACTCTTTTTGCTTATCGTGTAGTTTGTGTGTAGTGTAGTTTGTAGCGCCGTTCCAGGTCTTCCTTGACTTCTTCAGCGTCCATTACAGGTAGGCCACGGAAGACTGCCTTAAAGCGTTTTTCGGACGGCATATCATTCACGTTTGTTTTGCTCAGATGGGTTTTAGCTTTATGGTAGTCTTATTTTGAGGAGATGACTTCTTTGATGCCAATGCGGCAGAGCTTGTACTTGATGCTGATTGCATTCATAGTAGCTTGTAATTTACCAAGGCTGACAGATTTCACCATTAGCGGAGGGATTTTTGAGCTGGGCTCACGTTGGTTTTGCTGTTGCTGGTCATTTGGATAACGGTTGTTTGAGAGGATCGTTTCCTGATATAACGCTTCGACGAACCTACGCTGTTTCTTCGTAGTCACTTCAGGAGTGATTGAAACGCACATTATTGAAAAAAAAACCGTGACGTGGCGTCGGCATATAGTTGCCGTCGGTACCAGAATCTCGAGTGCGCGTCAGAGGGAAACGCTGCAAAAATTCCACTTTTCGTTTACTACAACCAAATCGATAATTTATAGCTGAAGCGCTTCAGACGCAATCCGTGCCAACCGGAAATTTATTGCAGCGTCTCCCTCCGACGCGCGCCATTGATGTTGCTTATTATTATCAGACTAAGGCCGGAGTGGCCTGTGCTGCACATAAAAGTCTTCTCCATTCAGCTCGGTCGATGGCTGTACTTCGCCAACCACGCAGTCTGCGGTCAACAAAGGCTTTTGCAATGTCGTCATCGTTGGTATATACCCAATCCGGTTCAATAAGAGTATGGACATCGTGTAAACACAATTTTCTTGAATACGAGATGTTTGAGGTACCGGAAAATATTCTCAAACTCAGCCCACGGTATTTAACAGCTCAATCAGGTTTTTGAAATGTTCTAATCATCGGTATACATACACCCAATCCAGGGCAAAAAGCATATTATTAAAAATTTCCTTGAACGTAAGATGTGCAAGGTCTTCCAAAATGAGTTAATATCAAGGTATCAATCAGATGCACAATGTCTATGAAGGTGTTTGTGTCGAGCAACTTCCATTCGAATGTAGCCACGAGCATTTTTTTTTGTTGGGGCGCAGAAGTTTTTTGGTCATGTGCTTCCACTAGTTGACATCGAGTATTAGAACATCAACTAATAAAGGATCCACTGTAGCTTGTTGAATTAATGAGTGAAATCCTATCGACTCAATGGACCTGTTGCGATGTTCAACGTTGAACGGATACATCGCTTAGGACTTGGTTGATCGGGTAGATCACATGTTCTGAACTCAAGAGCGTTTTGGAGAACCAAAAAGGCCAGTAGTAGCTTGCAAAAGTAGTGACTGCAATCCTATCGGCTCAATGTTTAACGATGCACGGATACATCGTTCAGGATTTGGTTGATCAGGTAGATCACGTGATCTAAACTCCAGAACGTTATGGAGTACAAAAAAAGGCCTATAGTAGCTTGTAATTTTCCATGTCTTCAATCACACAATCAGCTACCACCAACTCCTCACCATCGCGATGCATCGGTGACGCCACCAACGCCATCGATGTGGCAGCCGTTATCGCTGGAATCGCTATCCGACGCCATGGTTTGCTCTCCGCCCGACGCTCGCCTCCGATGCTGACTTACTCCTATCGACGGATCGTTATGTCCGCTCTTCGGGAATGCTCGAACGGATATGATGCGGGTGCCCGAAACACGGGTCTTCTTTTGCATAGAGAAAATAAAAGCTTTGGGCCAAAAATGATCGTAACTTACATCAAACTGATGTTCGTGTTGGGGATGCATGTACGAGATGAGTTGGATCGAAACGTTGGCGATGATTTGAAATGATCAACATTTTCATGTGACTGAAATCCGAAAATCCTAATTATTAGCAACTAATGAAGTCGAAATCACTAAATGAAACGTCTCGTAGTTTTCGCACGACTTTAATATATCAAAACCACTAAGGGAATTAACAGTTAAAATAGAAACATTCCAGTTCTTCTATTTAACTATTTAACGGCTATCGGGCTTGGTAGTCATATTACTACTGCTTCTGCCTTACACGCAGGAGGTCGTGGGTTCAATCTTAGGTCCGTTACATTCTTACTTTGTATCTTTCTCTATATTTCTCATGTTCTAGCAATTGCTAGAACTGGAAATGGACTTTCAATACCGTTTCCTTTTCTATGATATACCTTCAACTTGATTATTCTAGTAGTAACTGCTGGAATTGGAAATGAACGAAAAAGTACGTTTCCTACATCCAATAAGAAATTGCATCAGTTGCTTTCTTCTATCTTTTACATTAGCAGCTCGTTAACCAAGATGAACCTTTGCCCCTCGAACCTAGCCCAAAAATTCCAACAAATTCCGCATGAACTTGTGGCAAGTACAAAACATCGGTACTTGTACATTGAAGATGAGTGCTAGTCCCAAGCTAACATCTGTTGGTTCTATTTGCAAGAACGGCTGATCTGGTCATAATGGAGTAGCAACTATGGGCAGTCAATCAAGCTCGCTTGCTTTCAAGTTATCCTCCAAAGCCATAAGATGACCACCACTTTGCTTCGCAGTCGATGGCAATTTTGTTGGATGCAATCCTATCGCTGGTTTGCGCAATTCCCAAACCAGTCTGTCGGTTCCGAATGGGTTAAATTTTTCATCGTGCATGAATATGGCATTCTGTCAGATCTTTTGCGGCTCAGCCACTCGTTTTTTAGCATACTTGGTAGATACGATTGTTTTTCCGTGAATTGCGATCACGGTATCCTTCTACGACTATAATATCCGATATTTTTCCGGATGGTTTGCGGACTAATTTCGTAGATAAGAATGCGCTCGTTTTAATATTGGAATTTTTCTGTGTGGAACATTCATTTTCCTACAGAAGAACAAACACTTTGGAGCCAAAACTTATTCAAACCTGGTAGAAATTTTTTTCAATCACTTTATAGTATTTGTAATCCAGCCTTCCTAAGAAACAATACATGTGCTTGATATTGATAAATAGACATAAATGTTTACTGGACAAATTTTCTAAAAAGCCTTCAGCCTTCAGACAATTTTTTGGTGTCGGTTTTGTTACTTTTTTTAAGTAAATATTTTTAATTTATTCTTTGAGCGGACTTTCTGATATTTCGAGAACTGGCAAACCCAAAGGGCCCAAATAGAGTCTGGTTAAATATTATGTATTTTATAACTGATTTATATATGCGCACATGCTGTATGGACAATTTTTGACACAGTGTAGATGTATTGAGAAAAATCAAATAATCCGGCTTAGGGCCGATTTCTTCACCTCCGCTTAAGCCTTAAACCAGGTTTAAGTGTACGGGTAAGCACCGCTTAAGAGTTAAGCGGAGGTGAAGAAATTGGTCCTTAATGCAATAAGCTGACTTAACAAATAATCAGAGAATGGATTGGTTTGCATGCGAGGTTTGATACAACCTGATCCGGTCTTATTTTTTTTATTTTGGGTGAACATCTTAGATGTATTTTGCTTTATCTTCGTCTGATATCTGATTTTTCATCTTCATAATCTGATAAGGATGGTATTATCAGATTGATTAATCATATAGGGGAAGTGCATCGGTTTTGGCCAACTTAGTGCCTAATTTGGCCAACCTAAATCTCTAGAATGATTGTATGAATCGTCAAGCTACTCGGGACCCTCTTCCCCTAAAGACGTGAGGTACTTTGTGGATGATTCTTTATATGCTCTTGATTTTCCGTGACAACACCAACTGCAATTTTTTTTTATTTCCGCCCTACTGCAATCCGAATATACGTAATTCTGATAGATAATACTGAGTGAATTAACATCGTGTTATTTTAAATGAATAGATTTTCGAAGAAGTGAAACTAAGGAAATATCCTGAACAGGGTTTGAATCCAAAAGCTAATGAGAAAATCCCTCTCTGTATACATTTATGATATGTACCATGCCGTCAGAGGCATTTTTCTCAAGCAGCCATGATAAAGAACTGATTCGGGAGACGATACCCCATGATAAATTTCTTTTGAAGAGCTCCAAACGTGGAGGGCACTGGTTTTGATGATGATGTTGTTTTAAAAAATATGGTCCCCAACACAAAATGAGCGTTTTATCATCACTTCTCGGTGGGGGTTGTTTCCGATTCTGTTTTTTCGCACTTGTATACAAGGATACAAGTTTGATGAACTTGTTTTCATGGCTTGTAATGAGAGCGTTTCTGCAAACCATGATCCTGAATGCCGAACTTTTATATATTATTGGCTAGAGCACATCCGCTTTCAGTGTAGAATCATGTTATTCTTCTTCGATAAAAATCATATTCCAATTTGAAAGCTGGTTTAACCCTGCATGGACGAAACTTCATCTATAAGTGAACGGCAATCATGTTTATTACGAACAGAATATCCTTCCAATTCATTCTATCTGAAAACCACTCATCCACTTCTGTGCTCACTGAAATCCAAATCAATACACATTTCCCGAACTCAGATCCACAAAATCCTCTTACCCAATAGTCTCAATCAATTCATCATCGACATTGGCCTTCATAATACATCAAAAGCCTGCGGGTGCAGTTTCGGGGAGGTATCGCGTTGAAGTTAGGCTGACTGGCTGGTGGAAAACTTTCCAGTATTCGGTGTCGTCTCGTTGTTAGTTGTTTGCGATGGATGTACGTAAAACGGCAGCATCGGCGGCGGCGGCGTCATCACTCTGGCAGCGCGTGGATCGATATGCAAATGAAAAATTCAGATCGAGGGAGCAATGATAGCAACAGCATCCTCTTTGAATGTCAGCGGCATCAATTGTGCTCGGTTGGATTCAGTTCCGTGCATCCATGGCCAGACAACCGCCGACCGAGGCAAGCCTGCGACGTGTTGAATAGTGTTCGAACAAGCTGGCGGGTGATTTGCTCGGTTTTGGACATCAAATGGTTGTCGAATTTGAACGTTAGAAATCAATTGAAACTCAATGCACTGATGCTAATGTCATGCATCATAAACTATTAAGCATAAGTGCAGCTATGGTCATTTTTAAAGAGCCAGGGGGAAACGACAGCTTTACAAATTAGCAATGAGAAAAGTCAATGTAGAATATCCTAATCTTTACTTAGTGCAATTATCTTTTTCTTTTTTGATAGCATTACATCTTCCTGAAACATTGCGGACTTGCTCGAACCCAGCTACCTTCAGCACGATCTTGTTTTAGTTGCCCTTACTGTTGCTACTGGTTATGAAGGACCATCATGCAATATTAATCAAGAAACTAACACAGCATATTGCCAACTTATTAATAGTTTCTTTCTCAGGTTTCTATCATTCATATTGAATGAAGTCCATTCATTGCATTGAATGAATAACAGGATTAGGATCTGTGCCTTAATGAAAAAAACACAACCATAAATTTTCTTCGAATCTAGCAGCTGATTGATATGAATCTCCATTAATTTCACGGTTATCCTGAACGGCCGTCACTGACGACCGGCCGGCCGCATCGACGGCCGACCAGTTTTGATGGCCAGCAATTGGTTGTTTCCTCAGCTCACCTTGGTGGTCCATCAGAAAAGACTTTTCCTTTCACCGTGACGACGCGACCGATTAGGGCTGCTTCATATACTACCCGTCGAAAACGAAAACGGATGGGCTCGTCACCACTGACTGCTGCAGCTGGCGGCTGCCTGTAGTAGCGCGACGTGACTGACGATGATGAGTGGATAATTGCAAAATTTGCACTTTCCTCGACTGAAAGGCGTTGCGTGCGGGCAATTGTTCGTGTGAATTTGGAATGGGTTGGGCGTGTGTCATGGATATCAAAATTTATCACCTTAGTTAGTCTCGCAAGTGGTACACGTCTCGCAGGTATGGTATTTTTGATGAAAACAGACGTGCTCGAAATCAGTTGACTTCTACATGTGGAATCCGCGGCATGATTAAACGAAGGTTAATTGCTCAGAAAATTGAAATGGACATTTGAATGCTTATCAATCTAAAGAAGATTTACAATCAATATATCTTCGCTCTCATAAACTGCACTACGATGGAAGATTCCTAAAATATTCCATAAGCTTTCATATGACGGGTAAATATAGCTTCAACAGGACTACATATTTTCAGATGACTGAAATTTACTGAAAAATATTGGCTAAATGCTCTTTTAGAAAAGTGTACATACATTAATCTATTGCCGCAATTGAATTTTTAATAGTAGTCTGGTCTGTTTGTAGTCATATGGAGTAGGGATCCGATTGTGGTTTCATTTCACAATTTGTTGATTTGTGACTTTGTTTCATAAATCTATTTTGTTTTAAAACATTAGGAATATTGGTATGTATTGTAAAATATTCATTGAGAGGCTCAGTGGTCTAGTGGCTACCCTTCTGTCTTATCGTCTGTCTGGTCATTCAGGCTCGTCCTTTTCTTCTTTGTATTAATTAATTTCTTTCTGTGTTCACGTTCTCAAACACGATTCCATAACCTTCATGCCTATAACCTTCCTATAATGTATATACCTTCCACTAACAATTCCAAACAACTCCGTGATACCTATAAAGTTCTCATCTTTCATAGAAGTGTCAACTAACCATCCCCTACTCAGCTATGAGACGTGGCCAGGACAGACCTTGACTATTGGAAGTGCATTGTTTCATTAGATAGAGATAGTGATTGTCCAAACCAATATCTGTGGTAACGGATGAAAGTGATCTACTCTCTATAGTCCGACTTGAACACCTTCGACTTTGTGCAATAGCTCAATGCCAATGCTAATGCAAATTGTGAAATATTCATTGTTCAGTATAGGTAACGATGTATATCGAAGCAAAAGAAGTTCTTATTTATTTTAGAAAAAAAAATAGATAATCCAATTTATTTTATACAGTTGGAGCCCTCCTTAGCCGTGCGGTAAGATGAGGTGCTACAAAGCAATGGTTTGATTCTCAGGCGGTCTGGAAGTTTTCAGATTGGAATTTTCTCGATTTCCGGGGCGTATATTATCGTGTTAGTTGTCTTATGATATACAGATACAAAAATGGAAACTTGGCGTCATCTGAATGATTTCAACTTATATAGGCTTTCGGCGGAGTGAATGTTTAAGCGTTTGAATTTCAGAGTTTTGAATATTTATTTTTGGTTTTGTATGCGTTCGCTTCGGTTTGAAAATAATGATGTTTTTTTATATTGTTGAATTACGGTTTAAAGAATCAAGAAGGTACGTAGTCTTAAAGGATTGTAATAAGATGTATATCTGTCCGACGTTTCGATACGGGATGTGTCTTCATCAGGGAAAAATACTGTTTATACTTTTTTTTGCTTTTGTAATTATTTCGTCATTTTTGTATTTTGCCAAAATAGACTTTGGCTGCATTTGTTCACTCGATACAAGCTACAAATTCAATTGGATAACCTAGGCGGGGTGGTCAAATGCTTGAATGCTAGTCGAAATCCGATTTAAGATTAATCAGAACGTTCTTGATGTTTGATTTCGACAGACAATGAACCTCAGCTGTCCTTTTGCCGGGTTGTATACCAAGCTTTTTGCCGTATTCATTCACGAAGCGCGTTTTCTATGCAGCGTTTTCATATACACAGACAGCAAGTCTATTCTTCGACCGTCGATTTATAAATTGACACAGCAACTTCGGCAGGGTGTTGTATTTGGTGATTGTTTAAGGGCATGTTGCCTGGTATTATCTTACTTTCTTGCCAGATAGTAGGTTGTATCTTTGCAGCCTGTACACGTATCTATCAGCCTGAAGGTATCAAAGGCTTTTTAACGTTCAGCAGTGTTTGGCCTCGTGTCATCAAAAAAGACCAGCCAAATACGTCGGAGCAAAACAGTACCTGTCGTCCGTTACTACGGGATAAAATCATCTCCTTCATCGGCTCTTTTGTCCCGTGGCTGAAACTACCTGAGTGCTAGGTGATATAGAACAACTCAATTTGAGTAAACTTTCATTTCGTGTATTTCTTTGTTCGTGTCTTTATCCATAGAATGGATTTTCAACGATATCTTCCTCCTGTGACTGTGCTAGCATCCTTATCACTAGTTTCAGAAATCAGGTACATTGAAGCACAAACATATTTTCAAACACCTCAAAATGTTTAGCGATTTGGCTACGCACTGAGAACTTTGCGAGCACCTGCGCTCAAAATATGCGATTTTTACGCACTGAGCACTTTGCGAACACCACTGCTCAATAGCGATTTGATACGCACTGAGCATTTTTGGCACCACTCGCTCAAAATGTTTAGCGATTTAAATATCGCCTCATCAAAATATTTAGCGATTTGAATACCTGAGCACTTTTGAGCACACTCGCGCTCAAAATATTTTAGATTTTCACGCACTGAGCACTTTTGCTAGCACCACTCGCTCAAAATATTTGCGATTTTTACACACTGAGCATCGCTTTCCTCGCGCTCAAAATTTTAGCGATTTGGATACGCACTGAGCATTGTGAGCACCCTCGCTCTCAAAATGTTTTAGCGATTTAAATAGCACTGAGTACTTTTCAGTACCCTCGCGCTCAAAATATTTTATCGATTATTTACGCACTGAGCACTTTTGCTAGTCACTTGCGCTCAAAACATTTTTCGATTTTTCACGCACTGAGCACTTTTGCAGCACACTCTCAATACTTTTAGTGATTTGGATACGCACTGAACATTTTGCGCTCAAAATGTTTTAGCGATTTGAATATGCACTGAGTACTTTTTCGAGCACCACTCGCGCACAAAATATCTTATCGATTTTTTACACGCACTGAGCGCTTTTGCGAACACCTTCGCGCTCATCAAAATGTTTTAGCGATTTGGATACGCACTAAGCACTTTTGCAAGCACCACTCGCGCTCAAAATATTTTACCGATTTTTCACACGCACTGAGCACTTTTGCCCACTCCTGCTCAAAATTTTGGCGATTTGGATACGCACTGAGCGGTTTTGCGAGCACCACTCGCGCAAAATATTTCAGCGATTTTCACGCACTGAGCACTTTTGAACATCATCGCGCTCAAAATGTTTTAGCGATTTGGATTGACTGAGTACTTTTTCGACACCACTCAGCACTTTGCGAGCACCCTCGTGCTCTGCACTTTGAGCACCTCTCGCGCTCATCAAAATGTTTATGCGATTTGGATACGCACTGAGCACTTTTGCAAGTAGGGGAAAATACCTATTCTTGGCAGTCTAAGACATTCGCCAAATTGAATGATAAAAATAATGATTAATTACACTAAAACACAGGTCCAGTTTAACTGTTATACATTTGTATGCTCTTTCTTTGATGGTTGGTGTTCACTAAATATAACAGCTTTTACCACAAACTCAGTAAATAACATTTTTATAACCAGGTTAACGTTTCTTCTGTTGGCATAGCAATTTCTATTATCAGCAATGAATTTGCTCCCTTTAGCAACTAGACATGGAAGTAGAAAACTGGTAATGTATTGGTGCCAAATGCTGATTGTTTATATCCTCGAGTAGTAAAATTCATTCATATTAATCGGCCGCACGCTCATCTCGCTTCACTCAATTTTGGAACAAACTTTATTGTTTATCAAAACTGGTTTAAAGCAAAACATGCCTTGGCATCAATTTTATGTCATGTAGACATATAGGCAAAAGCATTTAAACACATTGTAAAACAAATTTAACCCTTATGCGGCCAACAAAAAACAGACGTGAATGGCAGATAGGGTACCCGTGTACCCAGATATTGACCGTTTCATAACTTTTACCATTTTCAACCTATTTGAATAATGTTGGCCATTTTAGAAAAGGGAACTTATATGCTTTTTGTTCGCTGTCAAGATTTACATTTTTTGTCTTTTGTAGTGCCTTAGAGTCTTAGAGTTTTGTAATGCCAAAAGTCTATCAACCAGTTTCAAATAAACAACTTGCTCTTTGCGGTCCTTACATGATATGTTTGTTTCATCAAAAAAAATCATGGTGGTTGTGTACAAGACACGACCGCTCGACATAACTACGTAAAACCAAATCTATACACATAAGAATGAATTTTTGTCTGTCTGCCCTTATAGACTAGGAAACGGCATGAACATTTGTATGTAGAGGTTTTTGGAAACGATGAAGATTCTTATGATGGTATTAGACCCCTACTCTTCTGGAAGGGGGACTCCCGTAAAAATGAAGTACAAATTTCTGCTTTAATCGAAAATTAATCTAAAAAATGGAATCCAAATTTGCGAATTTCGAATACTTAACCGTCTTTTAAATAATGTAACAAATATATAATTAATCAGTTTTAGGTGAAACGAAGCTCGTCGGTTCTAATAGTATAGTATATTAACAATATATTCCACATCGTGAGTCTTCATATTTTGAATAATGGGCAGCACTGTCCTATCCAGCCGCTGGAGCCACCCCATTCTTACACTACGTTTCACAGTTGAATAATAGATAATACCCTAAAAGTAGGCAATTATTTATGGTTGAAATAGGTTGAAATGCGCTATGTAGGAACGGGGATGGTTATGATTTTTTTGATGAGCTTAGAAAGTATTGAAGTTGCAAAAAAAACGGTTCTGTCAGCCACATAAGGGTAAAAATATTACGGTGTTCCTATCACTTTTGATATAATTCATGGTCTGCGTAAAAATCTGAATAGAAGCATTTGTATTTTAACACTTTTTTTTTAATAAATGCCATTGCCGGATTTTTTGTTCGTATTTTTCCTAAAATCAAATCACAAAGAATTGTGCGTGGTATCTTTTTAGCGTGTGTTTGATATGCTCACAAACACATTCTCCCGCTCTAATCCGAAGTGTGCTGCTGCCAAAGAAAACGAACAGTGCCGATTTTATTTAGTGAAATATAGAGCAAATATTGCTTAAATTTGCTCTTTGTGGTGATAATCAAGTGGTGATAAAGTGTAAAAAGTAGTTTACGTACTTAATTTGTCGTGTCATACTCAATAAAGAGGAGAAACAGGCGATCCAAAAAAGTAAGTAACAGTTTGCTTTTCGTGCGCTGCTTTCTTTGGCAATGCAATAATGGCAAGGATTTCGTAGGTGCAAATTTGTTTCGGTGATTAACACATCAAATCTTGTTACTTCTACACGAACAATTTATTTAAATGAAAGCGTAGACTTGAAATTGTGTGATTGAATCAAAATTATGTTCATAAATAGTGTATGTTTGCTGGAAAACGCAAATATTGTTCAGGGTGCCAACAACTGTCGCACCCTGCCAATGCCGTATTCTACCCTATATGAAGATGAATGTCCTTGGTTTCACATTTATATCACAATCGATGTTGAAGTAAGCTATTTAGCACATTGGGGCCTATGGCTGTTTTATTTATTACATTTGCTCCTGTTATAAGGACTCTGGACTCATGAAAACTGGGCTGGTTCAAGAAATTTTCTGGTGGGAAAGATTATCGAATTCCTACAGACATAGAGTATTTCGTTCTAGTTCCTTAAATTAATGAATGCTTACCTAGCGTAAAAACATCACAGTTAATAATTGTATAGATCCATTACACAAAAAATCATAAGAGTTCGGTACGTGACACGACCGCCCGACGTAAACTACGTCAAATAGTTTGGTGCTCCTCAGTCATGTAGTGCCATTATGCATGAACATTACAAGATAACTATTTTGATTTTTTATGTCACTGGTTTCGAACAAAATTCAAAATTAGAAATTTGTTGGATACGATAATTTACGACTTTTGCACTTAATTTTTTTTACACATTTGCAAGTCCTCATCGAGCATTGTCCATGTTTCATATCCGTAGAGGACAACCGGTCTTATTAGCGTCTTGTACATGACACATTTGGTGCGGTGGCGAATCATTTTGAACCACAGTCTCTTCTGGAGCCCGTAGTAGACATTGTTATCAGTCGTTAGCAAGGATTCAAGGTAGACGAATTCCTCGACCACCTCGAAGGTATCGTAACACTGCTTCCCAGGCGGGCCCTGTCGCGCTCGGTTCCGCCCACAAGCATGTACACCCGATTCTGTTTTTACACGGATTTTTTTTACACGGCTTGTCGCCTTTCTTGTAGATGGTAGCTGTTCAGTTTCCCAGATTCTGACTATCAGTTTGTGCAGGCATGTGGCTAGCTTTTCCGGGCCCATCTTGATGAGCTCAGCTCCGATACCATCCTTACCAGCTGCTTTATTGGTCTTTAGATGTTGGATGGCATCCTTAACTTCCCTCATGTTGGGGGCTGGTTGGCTTCCATCGTCCGCTGAACTGACGTCATCTCCTCCACTGCCTTGACTTTCACTGCCTGTACTCTCAGCGCCATTCAAATGTTCCTCGTAGTGCTGCTTCCACCTTTCGATCACCACACGTTCGTCCGTCAAGATGCTCCCATCGTTATCCCGGCACATTTCGGCTCGCGGCACGAAGCCTTTTCGGGATGCGTTGAGCTTCTGATAGAACTTGCGTTTTTCTTGAGAAAGGCACAGCTGTTCCATCTCTTCGCACTCCGATTCTTCCAGACGACGTTTCTTCCCCTGAAAAAGGCGGGTCTGCTGTTTCCGATTCCGTCTATAACGTTCCACGTTCTGCTGGGTACCTTGCTGCAGTGTGACCGCCCGCGCTGCGTCTTTTTCTTCCAGAATCTGTCTGCAGTTGTTCCCTCGACTTTGTCCCATATACCCGACGTCGTTCTCCGCTGCGTCGTTAATGGCTGCTTTGACTGTATACCAGCAGTCCTCAAGAGGGGATCCATCGAGCTCACCCTGTTCCGGCAACGCTGCCTTAATTATTCGTAGGCCGTTTTCGTTCGTTAGCCGGTGAGCGCAATTGTCGGTCTAAATTCCTCCTCTTGGCCAACCTGAGCGTTCAAATCTCCTGTGATGATTTTGAAGTCGTGGCTTGGGCAGCTGTCGTACTCACGTTGTGCGTAGAATGCGTCCTTATCATCATCAGTGCTTCCGGAGTGTGGGCTATGGACGTTGATTATGCTGAAGTTGAAGAACAGGCCTTTGATCCTCAACCTGCACATTCATTCATTGATCGGCCACCACCCGATCACGCGCCTTTGCATATCTCCCATCACTATGAAAGCTGTTCCCAGCTCGTGTGTGTTGCCGTAGCTCTGGTAGATGGTATGATTACTTCTAAACCTTCGCACCATTGATGCCTTCCAACAAACCTCCTGCAGCGCTACGATGCCGAATCCACGGTCCTTGAGCACATCGGCGAGTATGCTTGTGCTCCCGATGAAGTTGAGAGATTTGCAGTTCCTCGAACCGAGTTTCCAATCGCTAGTCCCTTTTCGTCGCAGTGTTCTTCGCCGATGGTACCGGTCCGTACTCTCTTGTTGATTGTACGTTGCGTATGTTTTTTTAAAGGCTGGCTTGCAGGGCCTGACACCAAACCTTCTAAATTCCCGGTGAACCATGGTGCAAAGTTTCACTTAGAGCTGTGAGCCGATCCTGACATGGAGAACAGACGCTCAGTGAGGTTTGCACCTCCGGAGAGGAGCAGTCAGCATACGACCATAGTTCCCACCGGGGTTGGTTACCCGATCTTCCCTAAGGTTGCTCGTATCCCAGCCAGCACCATGGGGAGGTAGGGATAGGAGTTGCTGGGTAAGAGGCTAAGGACCGCGAGATGGGGTCTATTTTATTCCTTCAGGTGCGCGAAGCACCTATGGTACGCTTTACCCAGCATTTGCCTTGCGCACCTATGCAATCCAGTTCTATTACGGGAGCTAGTTGAGAGGATTCCGACTCAACGCAGCGTCTGAATTGGGCGCTGTATAAACAACAGTTTGCGGTAGTTGATCTGAGAACATTTCCAGGGTACATGTCTATGTTGGTAGCAGCAGCCTCGAAAGCCACCATCAGTACAGACCATAAGCAGTTGCGGTCCGGTCGAGGAGAGCGGAGCAAAGCTAGAAACTTTCTCAACGCTCACGCAGTTTGTGAATCACATAAGGAGGGCAAGCAAGAAAGCCACACAAAAAAGGAATCGAATGAGATGCTGTGCTTGGCATGCAATGGGCTTAACCACAAAGTGAAGGATTGTGCATCATTGAAGAAGTGGGACTCCGACAGACGCTGGAAGACAGCTCAGGATCGTCATCTCTGACGTACGTGTTTAGGCAAACATGGCCGGCGACCATGCAAGTTGCAAACTCATTGCGGCATACAAGGCTGTCAGGCTGTCAAACATGTGCAACAACCCAAGGAGGGACATACTCCAACAAAGCAGAGCGGCAACTAGCGAGAACGTTGAACGCACATCATGCTACCAAGAAATCCACGCTGTTCAGGATGCTCCCCGTAAATCTTTTTTGAAAAGGGAATTCAGTGAAGACTTTTGCGTTTTTGGACCATGTCCCGGACATGACTTTAGTCAATCAATCGGTTGCAGAGCGTTTAGGAATTGATGATGGCGAACCCCTCCCCCTTTGTCTAACTTGGACTAGCAACGTGACTCGACAGGAACCAAAATCACAGTGGATCTGTCTGGAGATTTCTGGGGCAGGCAAAAACAAATTGTTCCCCTTGAACGACGCGAGGATGGTTGCCAATCTCATCCTTCCGAAGCAATCCTTGTCGCGACGATATGCTTACCTTCGTGGTTTACCGATCAGCAGCTATGAAGCAGCCACACCCGGGATATTAATCGGATAGCTTGATAGCAACACCGAATCTACGGGAAGGTCACCTAGGTGACCCTTTAGCCAGCGAAACTCGGCTCGGATGGTCTATCTATGGATACACCACTGACGGTAAACAAACAGCGTACTTCACTCTGCACGCTTGAGAATGCCAAAGTGACTGCCAGCTGATCGAACGCTTCACAATCTCGTCCAAAAACATTTTACGATGGAAAACGTAAGAGTCTCGGTGGACAAGGGACCAGAGTCAGAGGAGGACGAGCGGGCCCGTTGGATATTGGAAAAGACACTGCAAGTGAAACTTCCCAACAGTTTACCTATGAAAATGCGTCGCCTAGAATGTTTTGAACGAAGAATGAACAGGGATCCCGAATACTTCAAAAACTGGAATCAGTAGATCCCTACAGAGTGTGGCATCTACCCCTAGGAGCCGTGAGAAACCCGAAGAAGCTATGCTGCTCAAGGGACCAGATCTGTTGTCTCCTTTTGCTTTGGTATTGTGCAGATTCCAAATGTTCCACCAATTCAAAATTCGGAAAGAAGACGTACACAGTGGGGGTCCCGTAGCCTAGCTGGCTACACGTTCGCCTTATAAGCGAATGGTCATTAGTCATGGGTTCGATTCCCAGCCTTTCCACCAAACCTTCGTCAGTCCCCAGCAGCGCAGTCCGTACGGTGGCGTTTTGGGCAACGCGCCTCACCGTACGGCTGCCTGATGATGACTGACAAAACTGTTCTCGGAGGCACTCCTCCAACGTACTGCGATTAATGGCAAGCGGAGTTTCTAGAGGCAGCGGAGGCAATTCTGTAGAAGCATTATGTAGACGATTACCTCGACAGTTTCGATACGGAAGCAGAAGCAGTCAAAGTAGCGTAGCGAAACTGGCATTCTAACTCCAATACAGTTCTGCAGCGGGTCGGGGAGGCACAGAAAGTCCAGTCGAAGGTCATCAATATTGGTGTAGAGAGTGAAGCAGAACGAGTTCCGGGACTCTTTTGGTTGCCGAATGCTTTCGCTGCCGAGTTGCAACTGGATGGGATTACAAGTCCAATGTCAATGGTAAGTGCGGGGAATAAAGTGAGTCTGAAAAAAGCATTTCCATAAAAAATGAAATAAACTAAAATATTTAAAAATGACAATAACAGAAAAAATGATAACGAATTTGAAATTCAATAGTAGTAGGCATTTGAAATGCCAGCATACTAAGGCTTTGGTCCGATTCGTGAATTAAAATCGAATTAAACTTAAAAGTGACAGTTCGGAAATTATGAAATCCCCCGCTCATAAGAATGGCTGATGCTACCCAGCAAGACCAACAAAACATCTATCAAAAATGATTCAATATCTGTCAAAAGTAATCTTGCTCTGCGAGCAGGGTTATTTGGAAATTTTTGAACTGTCACTTTTAAGTTTAATTCGATTTTGATTCACGAATCGGACCAAAGCCTAAGTTACTAATGAGAAGAAATTTTAAATTCAATCTCAGTAGGCTGACAGAGAATTCTAGATTATTCGAACGGTGAAAATAAACGATCATCATTCAGTGTTCTGTTTTTAATGCGTGAACATGCGAATTATCCTTTGGTGTTCTGCGCTTGTTTTCGTTGGTAAAAGGCAACTCGGAAGATGGATTTGCTTGGCTACGACAGTAAGGTGTATATCACACTCGTAATAACGAAAGCAAAGGTTGCACCACTGAAAGCTTTATGTGTGCCTCGGTTGGAGATGATGGGTGCATTTCTTGCAGCGAGACTTCCGGAAGCGAGGGTGGAGTACCACACCGGTCAATCGGCGAATATTCTGGACCGACTCAAGAACGACGCTGGATTGAATCAAATCATCGACGTTACCGCCAGTTCGTGGCATTTGGAGATTTTGAGTAAGACAGATGCTAATGGGTGGAGATATGTACCTACGCAACACAATTCTGCTGACGAAGCAACCATGTGGGGAAAAGCCCAAGTACTGACGGTACGTCACGTGGGTTCCGGGGACCCGATTTCCTTTACCACGAATCACAATGGCCAGAATAGAAAAAGATAGCTTCACTAGACACGGATGAAGAAATACGATCCTGTTGGGTACATCATCAATTACGAATCGAAAGTTTGTGCCAGTTTGACAATTTATCCAAATGGGAACGTATATTGCGATCGGCTACCTATGTTCGTCGCTATGTTGGGCACTGCTATCAGAAGAGTAAGGGCGGACACTTGCTGTGGGCTACCTGAAGCAGGAGGATAAGGAATGAAGAGAACGATCTGTTTAGCACAGCACAAGCGTTGGCGTATTCAGCAGAAGTAGCAGTATTGAGATCACGAAAAAACGTAAAGGAAAATGCAGAGAAAACTAGCCTAATCTACAAATTGTCACTATTCCTGGACGAGTTCGGCGTGCTGCGAGTTGACAGTCGTATCGGTGCTATCGCATATGTCTCGTACGACTTCAAGTATCCGATTATCTTGCCACATCGTTACCCCCTCACTGAGCTGATCGTTGACTGACATCACCAATGATACTTGCACGCAAACCACGCAACGGTGCACAACGAAGTTCGTAAACGGTTTCATATTTGAAACATGCGCACAGCGATTCGCCAGGTATCGAAAGCCTGTCAAATATACCGCCGGAAATAAGTATAAAGACAAGCATTATTTTCATATATTTTCATCATGTTTGAGGATCGAAATCTCGATTCCTAGCGATTCGATTTGGCTAAAATTTTACTAGGCACCTGTTTTCAGCTTGAACTTTCGATCTGTGAGCAAATTGTATACATCTCTATTGATTTTGACCTCCGGAACTGGAAATAATTATAAAGACACCACTTTTTTATATGGGGCTCCATACAACGGAACTGTCTTTATAATTATTTCCAACAGAAACGCGTACAAGCAGAATATATGCATAATTGTTACTATCATGGAATCAAAATTTAAGTCATTTTAGGCCTGCTTGCAAAAAATCTGCCCAATCGAATCGCTGAAAATCGAGATATTAACCTCCCAACATGGCCATTTTGTATGGAAACCGAGCTTGTCTTTATACTTATTTCCACCAGTGTATGCAAGACCAGCAACACCACGAATAGCTCCTCCACCGGAGTCGCGTATGGCTGCTATGACGCGGCCATTTACATACGTGCGTCGGCTTGGATTATTTTTGACCTATCCAGGTTCGCGTTGGACGTAGCTGTGTTAAACGCTGGGTCGCACATAGGGGTATTTCGCCATTCTAGCCGGAATAAAGTTAAATTTTCAAAATTGTCCTAGAGCAGTCTAAATATGTCTCAAACTTCTCTGAATAGTAGACGAGCCACTCCTAGTACTAGGTTTTCTATTTAGATTTAAAGTTTTATCACTACACTTCTAGAAAGTTAGAGGTTTTTCATTGAAGAAATTACCGATTTTCTCTGTTAAATTTGATTACGTTCGGTATGTTTTATTGTGGTCAAACATTTGTCACAGTAATCCACAGATCAGTACATACCATGAAAAGGTAGACGAAATAGTATCATTTAAACGTGTTTTTGACAAGAATAAATGATTCTGAACAAAAATACAAAAGAGTAATTCGAAGTCCATTTTCGAGCTAAAACTAGTTAATGTTTCTCATATTTTCAATAAGCATAAAACACTTATTCGATGATATTCGGTAATATTTCGGTATAGAGAGGACGCATTCATGTCTATATTTTAGGATCCCGAAGAAAAATCTTGCGCAAATTTGCGCCATTTTGAAAGCGAATGTTTTTAGTTTGGTACTGTATTTAAGGCATTTATGACCTATATCATACATTCAACATCCCTATGAAAAGAGGAAGAGTCATAAAGCAATTTCCATGACACCATCTTTAAGCTCTATGTTTCCCCTTGTACACACATAGAGTTGAGCTGATTTCGGTAGAAACGACGACGAGAAGGAATATATTGAAATTATCAATGTTTTTCAGGGTTTTAAAGGGTAAAGCACATGGGTCAAAAAGTGAAAATTAAGAAAACTGATGTTTCAGCTAAATTTTCATCACAGTATCATAAAATAAGGTGAAATATAGCAGTTTGAGAGATGAAATAATTTATTCCGGCTAGATTGCGAAAATACCCCTATGTGGGTCGCCTTGTTCACGTGCCTTACAGTAAGGGCGGTGCATCTGGAGGTCGTTCATTCTTTAAGCACTGAGTCGTGCAAGATGGTTGTTCATCGATTCCTTGCACGTCGTGGTTCGCCAGCTAAAATTTGTTCGGACAATGGTACGAATTTCCAGAGGGCCAGCCGCGAGCTAGAAGAGGAGATTAAGGCAATCGAGCATGGACTAGCGGAGACCTTCCTAAACTGTTAACATTTAGGACCAACATTGATTCAGACTGTATAAGGATTTGAAGACACTAAATAATTTCTCAGGATATTTGAAAGAAGGTAAATTTGATAACGGCAAAATAATCTCATTTGTTCGAGCTTGAATTTCCTCTTACCTGCACAATACTAAAATACTCACCTGTGTAATACTCACCTCTATATTTTGTATTAGTAACCAAGCAACCGAAGCACTGAAGATAGTTCGGGTAAATTTGTACGAGAAAACTAAATGTAAAGAAAATACTTTCGGAAATACTGTTAAAAATTAATAAAATGATTTTTTTCAGCTTTGAACTGCATACACTAACGAAGTGACCGCTGCAGATAATTTCGATACGTATCCGAACACTTGATGAATAAATTGAATTGGACGCCAATGAATTGTCGGTAACTAGCAACGACACTTTGGAAAATCCCCTCAGCTTAACATTCTTCCCAAAATAATAGTGGACCTGGAAAGAACCGGCTTATTTTCAATAGTTCAAATTACAATCAACAACTACCGCCGCTGCGGCAACTGTAACCGCTGTAACGCCATGATCTGCTCTTCGCTCATCGGTCGCCTGCGATGCATGCTCATTGCTTCCGACGGAGCGTCGTTTCCACTCTCCGTAAATGCTCGAACGCAAATGGCGCGCGCGACCGAATACGGATCTTTTCATGCATAGAGAAAATGAAGCCTGTACCCCACCCCTTTGGTGTTATCAGGTATCAGAACGTCGGCTCCAGGGGCACGTTCACCTCAATTTGGGAGATTTGTGCCATCGCCTTCACAACCTTTTTCATCTCACACCTGACGGAAAAGTAAGTGAACAAAAAGGAAAGGAATGTGGATGGGAGAACAAAGGGAATGTTTGGAAAAGGGCCCTTGAAGAGGGCATACAACGCATAAGCGTACAAGAGCTTATAACTCCTTACCACAACGGGTAATGAACAACAAAATACTCTGAAGGTTCAGGTTTCTGAAGTCAATTTCACTAAGTAAGTGTTTACCAAATATTTGGAAGCGCAATTGTGCATAGACTGGGCAGTTACATATTAGATGATAAGAAGTTCCATAATCGGATTCACAACTATCACAAACAGATGATTCAACGCGTTGAATATTTGCCATGTGATAGTTCAGTCGGCAGTGACCTGTCAAGGCCTTGACTAAGACACTGCAATTCTGTTGAGAAAATTATGACAAGTGACTGCAATTCTGTTTAGACAGATTAGCTAAAAAGCTTGCTACTACCGGAGATGGCTCCCGGATGTACAATTTTGTTTGATGACATGAATCCAGACTACTCCAATGCAATTTGTGCTGAGTGACAGCCCAAGAGTTGATCAAAAGCTTCACCCAACACTTGGATATTGGAATAGCTGGCTCAGGACCAATAAAGTCATGCGATGCTCCATTACGAGCTAACTCATCAGCCAATTCGTTTCCAGCTATGGAAGAATGACCAGGTACCCATATAAGGTGTAAAGTATTAACTGAATTCAGTTCCTCAATTTGAGTTCGACATGCGATTACTAACTTCGACCTTGAGTTGGTCGAGGCGAGAGCTTCAATAGCTGCTTGGCTATCTGAACAGAAGTATATTACTTTGCCCATAATGCGTTGCTGCAGTGCGGATTGCACTCCACACATGATGGCAAATATTTCCGCTTGAAAGACAGTGCAGTGTGTACCCAGTGAGTGTGACTGTTCCAATCTTAGCTCATGCGAATATACGCCTGCACCTGCTCTACCTTCGAGGAGGGAGCCGTCAGTGTAACAAACAATGCTGTCCGACATACTTATCTCCAAATAGCCAGATGTCCACTCATCCCGCGAGGGGAATTGTGTTGAAAATGTCCTATAAGGAAAACTACTAACATGTGTGAGATCACTTGGAGCAAGGAGAATTTTGTCCCAATTATCCATAAGCGGTAACAACGAAGTGTGTGTAGAACTGCGGTTTACAGGATTCTCTTCCATAAAACCGAGTACCCATAGTCGGTAAGTACAAGAAAATGCTTCTTGTTTGAGATATATGTGTAGTGGGGCCACGTCGAAGAGAACTTCGAGAGCAGCCGTGGGAGTTGATGAGAACGCACCAGTCATTGCCATTAGGCACATCCTTTGAAGATGGCCTAATTTAGACTGAATTGTCCTCACTTCCCCCTTTTGCCACCGCACATGACATCCATAAGCCAAAATTGGTCGTACAACTGTTTTGTAAATCCATTTGATATATTTGGGTTTACGACCCCAAGTTTTACCAAAAGTTTGTCGGCATTGGCCGAAAGCCATACACGCCTTTTTGATTCTGAACTCAATGTTAGGAGTCCAGGAAAGCTTTGAATCCAAAATTAGACCCACATACTTTACTTGATCAGTTACATTGATTTCAGAACCAAAAAGATGTAATGGACGAATACCATTACAATTACGTTTTTCCGTAAAAAGAACAATAGATGTTTTATTCGGATTGACCGAAAGGCCATATTGGCGACACCAACTTTCAACTACCTGAAGAGCATTTTGCATCAGGTCGAATAAGGTAGTAATGCACAAACCCACTATCAATGTTAGATAGTCGTCGGCAAATCCATAGGTAGGAAAACCGCCATTATTGAGTAACCTCAATAGCGTATCTGCAACGAGATTCCACAAAAGTGGAGATAATACTCCCCCTTGAGGGCATCCGCAGACACTTAATTTCCTAATCGCTGCTTGACGTAATGTCGAGTTGAGATGTCGGTTTTTAAGCATCTGGTGAATCCATTTGGTAATAATATTAGGTAGCCCATGACAACGTGCGGCTTCCAATATTGCATCGAAAGACACGTTGTCGAAAGCACCTTCAATATCTAAGAAAGCACCCAAGCACGATTGCTTTTGAGCGAATGCTTTCTCGATACCGTACACAACCTTGTGTAGAAGAGTCACGGTGGACTTTCCAGATTGGTAAGCATGTTGATTAACATGAAGAGGCATGTTTGCCAAACAGTCATCAAGAATGTGATGATCGATAATACGTTCTAAGCATTTCAGAAGAAATGAGGCCAGACTGATGGGTCTAAAACTCTTTGCTTCTTCATACGAAGCACGTCCTCCTTTTGGGATAAACTTTACAGTGACATCCCGCCAGGATATCCAGGAAATCCCATCCTCCCCTGGAGATTTGTAGGGAGCAAAACTGTTAAGTGCCCATTGAATCGATTCAGTAGTTATAATTCTACGTGCTTGAGCCCAAGACCCATAGCGACATGAAAAGACATCAGGATCATCCGAAGATGTTATATCGACACATCCAGGGAAGTGCGTATCAAATTAGTGCTCTAACGATTCTTCATCAGAAGAAGTGTAGTCGCCATTTGGCTTGCGAATTTCGCCAACTTGAAAATCATTGGATCTCGCAAGAATTTTATTCAATCGACTGGTTTCACTCAAATTGGAAACATTTGCACAAAGATTTTTCCAGCCGGATCGTTCAGCAGATCGTAGAGCCTTCTTGTAAGCTTTGCGAGCCAACTTGAAAGGATCCGTCCCTGCTGAATGGCGTCTGTTCCAACTCCTTCTGCACTGCTTCCTTAGCTTAGCCAAATCGGAATTCCACCAAGGGGTTCCTCTTGAGGTTTTTACAGAACGTAAAGGGCAAGCTTCTTCGAAAGCTTCCACGATGTGCAACGTTGTAGTATCAACTGCATCATCCAAGTCGGTAGGAGTTTCTATAGAAGGTAGATATCCATGAAATTTGGTAGAGAGCTGCTCTGTGTAAAGATCCAAGTTTGTTGAACGAGGATTTCTAAAACGCAAGGTCTGCGAAGTAACATTCAAATGATCAAAGTAAATGTAGCGATGGTCAGATATCGACTCCTCATCTGACACATGCCAATTCAAGATATCGATTCCTCATCTGACACATGCCAATTCGTCAACTCGTGACTGATTCTGTAGGAGCAAAGGGTTATGTCTAACACCTCTTCTCTATTAGATACCATAAAGGTTGGGCGATTGCCTATGTTAAGTAAACTAAGTTCGGTACTACTTAAGTATTCCATCAAGCTGAAGCCTCTCAGATTGATATCCGAGCTACCCCACAGATGATGTGATGAGCATTAGCATCACTGCCGACAATTAGCGGAAGGCCTTTTGAAGTGCAATATATGACAACTCGTTTGAAAGCATCCGTATGGGGATGGTTCATCATGTGGTAAATAAACCGAACAATAGACGTATTTCCTGACGGGGGTTCCGCTAGTTGCATCAATTGTGGCAGCACATACATCTCTGGTTGTTAGTTCAGAGATAAGGTTAGCAACAATAGCATTTTTAACAAGCACCCATGTACGCGGCATTGATCGAGAGTTTGCCATTTCTTTACTGAAAGCAGCAAAAACCGGGTTCACTAGGTTACCTAGGTAGAAGCTACCTTTGCGAAAATAGGGTTCCTGCACCAAAGCCACTTGTGATTTGCCATTTTGCATAAGTCTACAAAGATTAATCGTTGCTGTTCTTTTATGCTGAAGATTGATTTGAGCTATCTTAACTGAAGCCATTGCAAATTAAGATAATGCACTCCACAACTTCAGCATTAATATGAACAGCAACGATGAAACCAAATTGGTATCTTATCAAGAAAGTCGAAGACGAAACACAGAGTATAATGTGTATAACGCATAAAGCGAATCCATATAGGTGACAATTTGTTGAAAAACTAAATAAAAACATGCTCTTTGTCCCACCCTTATTTTACCTCATGTTGAGATTGAATAAGAGTAGCCGATTATTTCGGAGAAGCAAAAAGTCAACTACGCCATAGCTCCGGTTAGCGCAGTAAGGGCTAGATCCTGTGAAGGGTGCCCTGGTGCTTCACAGGCTCCGTTAGCGGTTAGGTTCTTTTTAGACCCCCCTAATCATTCATTCGTAGGCACGGTAAGCATAAAGCCGCATCACACCAAGAATTTGGGGTCACCTGTATGGTGGACTTCTACCACCGGAACAGGCAATCCGTAGCGTTATTCTTAGCCAGATAACTGGCTGCCGACACCACACAGCTATCTTGGCTGTTCGGGGAGAGAAGTTGACATTGACTTTACGTCAACTCTCAATGTGGCCGAACAGCCTGACAGGCTGTTAGGCCGAACAGCCTAACCGCTGTAACGCCATGATCTGCTCTTCGCTCATCGGTCGCCTGCGATGCATGCTCATTGCTTCCGACGGAGCGTCGTCTCCACTCTCCGTAAATGCTCGAACGCAAATGGCGCGCGCGACCGAATACGGATCTTTTTATGCATAGAGAAAATGAAGCCTGTACCCCACCCCTTTGGTGTTATGATTGCATATAATATTTGCATATCGATAAACAAAGAGGCGGGACTAGTGGTTCTTCTTAATTGATTACAAGAAAGCTGTATTCCCGCGCGCGCGTTCCATTTTGTTCGAGATGTTACGGAGAGCGATCCCAGTATCGGCAGAAAGTTTCAGGCGGTAGCAGAATCATGTGTCGAAAGAAATGAAGCGGTGGTAAGGAACGTAACTTACATCAAACTGATGTCCGTGTTGCGGATGCATGAACGGAAAGGGGTGGTTCTGAAATTTTGACCGGGTTTGGTAAGAATTGAAATTTCCAATAGTTTAACGAATATGTACATTATGTGGAAGATATTGATTTGAAAAAAGTATTGGAGGTAACGACTTTCCCTTCGATGGGACTCGAACCCACGACCCTCAATGTTCATATCTGGTTTTAACATGTGATTCCGCTCATTTTTGTTCTCAGACTACATTGACAATTGTAAAAAGTGTTTTATTTTCTTATTATTATGTGTATTTGTGCAGTGATGTAGTGTCCTTGCTGGATTCAGCCCATATTTTCCAGTTTTGTTTGATGCAGCAGACCTACAATTAAATTCCGGGGAGAAGTTCCAATTTTAACTCTTTTCTTTTTGCTATTCTGGTGAGTTTATCTGTAGATTGTGTAACTGTGCAATTTTTGAGATCAAAAAGATTGTTCATATTATTGTGCGTTTTATATTATTGCCTTATCAGTAGTAGTAAAATAGTAAAAAATATCTGGCACCTGCTTTCTATCTACCCTTTCTCTATAGCGGAGTGTAGCTTTCTATCAGATTCTACAAAAATAATATTATTTTATTCAATGTTGATAGGGGAAACCGATAATGGCTAGGTTTAAAAAAAATACAGACCCCATTCGATTTTGGCAACATTCGTTTTTGGCAACAACTTATTTGGTTTTGGCATCACAATTTAATTTTTAAAATTTTGTTGTGTTTTTGATATTGCTTATAAACCACGTAAATGTCGTAATCCTCGTAAAAAAATGGTTAGGCCTAAACTGCCGCTAACCGCAAGTCGAGCACATATTGATATGGACGCCATATTCAAATGTGCACGACTTGCGGTTAGCGGCAGTAAACCGACGGAATAGCTAAAAAAATATTTCCAAGACAAACGCCTAAATATCGAAATTTTCGTAAAAGAAATTGATTAGACCCCGGAACCGACGAAAAGAAAAAAAAACTCGTGTAAACGTTTAGATTAAAAAAATCGCGTAAAAAAGGGTCACAGTGTGTCTAGCGTCATGTTGAAGAAATGTTGAAGTACATGAGAAAACAAAAACCATTCGATTTTGGCAACATAAATGTTCCGAATGTGTTGCTAAAATCGAATAGGGTCTGTATATCGTTTCAACTTTTTTAAGAAAAAGACTGGTTGAAAAGGTGAAATTACGCTCGTGTTTTTTTGAAATTGAAAAAAAAACCCTTTTTGCCTTTCTCGTACAACAAAGTTGTACCGAAAGGCTATCATTTCACTCCAAAATCGAACTTTTTATAGAAGTCTCGGAGACCCATGATGTTATATACCAATCGACTCAGCTCGTCTAGCTGAACAAATGTCTGTTTGTCTGTGTGTATGAGCGTGTGTGAGCACCCGAAAACCGGAAAACATTAGCAATTTTTTTCATATAGTAATTCTTAACCGATTTTCTCGCAACAAGTTGCATTCGACGAGGGACAAATTCTAGTTGATCACTATTGAATTTGATAACGATCGACTATTGTGTTTAAAAGTTATTAAGAAAATGGTATCGAACTACGTAAGCGCCATATAAAGTTGGTGTCTTGGCTAAATGCGATAAAGGCAGTGTCACCACTCGGTGAATTAAGTTGGGTTTTTTTAGATCCAGTAGCGTCTTTGACATAGATTGGACTTAGAAATATGCAGGAGATTAGATAACATTTGCAATACTAAATGCTTCTGCCAACATTTTCTTTTGAATGGTTTTTAAGCTATAGTTGCCACTAGCTGTATAGAATATTTGGATGACTTTCCGTCGATCATGTGTGTGATATAGATTTTCAGGAAAATTTAGATTGTGTTGACTGATAATATGTTACGTCAAGCTTGAAAGAAGGCTACGCGCAGTAAGACCAAGAGTACAGATATGTGGCTTGAGTTTCATTATTCTTGCTATCAAGAATATATTTTTGCTACTTCCTTCCTCCACCTTTACTTTTCGACACCTTTTATAATCTCGTACACTGGGCAGTAAAATACTTATTTCTATACAGCTGTGTATTATTGTTTCTATCCTGTTCCAGTAGAAGTTGCATAGATCACATCACTTTCCATGGTGAATCCCGATCTATGTTCCTGATTGCCCCACCCAACTAACACAACTTCCTTCCTGTGGTAATTGTGGAGATGCAGAGGTATTCTCGGTCTCTAGTAGCAACAATTACTACACACTAACATTCCCTTCCTTTCCCAACTGACTGTAAGGACTTGGCGCCGGTATTGATCAATATTTTCGAGCTGCTGAAATGTGCACTTTGAGAATATTTGGTAAATCCCAACCACTATTCATTTGGATCATAGTGCAATTTGCACTAGTTCAGATCAATCACGGAGTAGCAACCATTGATATGTACAGTCAGTCTAAGCTAAGCTAAGCTATCGACGTTCAAAATGTTACATGATTTTGTGACGGCCCCAAATTTGGAATTTTCATTTTGCACCCTGTATCCATGCCTTCCCCTTAGACGTAGTTTATGTCAAAATCCCGCACCTACACGCTAAAAATGAACTACTCAAAATTGAGTCGAATCCGACTCATTTTCATTAAAAACGGGACAACTCAAATTTTGAGTAAAAGATACTACTTCAATAAAATGATGATTTCGCGAAAGTTAAGCTTGGCCTTCCATCAATTTTTAATACGACAGATGCGAATCAAGTTTATCTATCTATCTAAGTGCATTTTACGACAAACAGACTCCTAGTTTAAGTGCAATCATCATTTTATTGAAGTATTACCCGTAATGCTGGGTAGACACCTTTACGTGGTGTGTTACGGGGTAAGATCTACCACGGTTACATTGCCAGCTACAGGCAAATCCTGACCCAACGAATACCTTCCTCATTATCCAACTCCGTGGTACTTATGAGGGTGTCGCTAAGTCGGTGGCCTCTCGTTAAGTAAGTACTACATCAACACTTCCTTCCTCTCCCTAGTTACGGTGAAGATGGGCGTGGCCAGGAGTAGTAATCCTCATGCTTTTGTTATTTTTGTTTAAGAGTGGAATCAAGGACCACTCCTCTTCTTGATTTCTGATAGCATTCTAGATAAGGATCTCAAAAGTAAAACATGAGTATCACTAGTGTCCAATCTACGAATTACACCGTAACAATGCTAATGCTAATGCTAATGCTAATCATCATTTTATTGAAGTAGTATCTTTTACTCAAATTTTGAGTTGTCCCGTTTTTAATGAAAATGAGTCGGATTCGACTCAATTTTGAGTACTTCATTTTTAGCGTGTAGCATCTCTGTATACATATACGATACCTATAGCCTATGTAGCATGCCGTGAGAGACATTTTTCGCAAGCTGTCATGATAAAGAACTGATTCGGCACTTCGGCAGGCTCCTATGATAAATTTATTTTAGAAAGTTCTGAACGCACTGGTTTTAATGATGCATGGTAACTTGCTTAAAAAAATATGGTCCCCAACACAAAATGAGCGTTTTATCATCACTTCTCGGTGGGGGCTGTTTCCTATTCTGTTTGCTCATACTTGTACACAAGTTTTATATTCTTGTTTTCATGGCTTGTAATAATTCGAAACAGTTTTTGCCTCTCTTTTATCGTTGCTCGTTATCTAATGATCAGGGTTTGCTCGTTATCTCTGCAAACCCTGATCCTGAATGCAGAATTTTTATATATTCTTGGCTAGAGCACATCCGCTTTCAGTGTAGAATCATGTTATTCTTCTTCGATAAAAATCATATTCCAATTGGAAAGGTTTAACCCCGCATGGACGAAACTTCATCTATAAGTGAACGGCAATCATGTTTATTACAAACAGAATATCCTTCCAATTCATTCTAACTGAAAACCGCTCATCCACTTCTGTGGCTCAACTGAAATCCAACTCAATACACATTTCCTGAACGTCGAATCCACAAAATCCTCTTAGCCAATCAGCCTCCAATCAATTTCATCATCGACATTGGCCTTCATAATACATCAAAAGCCTGCGGGTGCAGTTTGGGGAAGGTTTCGCGCTGAAGTTGGACTGCCTGCTAGTGGAAAACTTTCCAGTATTCGGTGTCGTCTCGTTGTTAGTTGTTTGCGATGGATGTACGTAAAACGGCAGCATCGACGGCGTCATCACTCTGGCAGCGCGTGGATCGATATGCAAATGAAAAATTCAGATCGAGCGGAGGCAATGATAGCAACAGCATCCTCTTTGAATGTCAGGCAGCATCAATTGTGCTCGGTTGGATTCAGTTCCGTGCATCCATGGGCCAGACAACCGCCGACCAGAGGCAAGCCTGCGACGTGTTGAATAGTGTTCGAACAAGCTGGCGGGTGATTTGCTCGGTTTTGGACATCAAATGGTTGTCAATTTGAACGTTAGAAATCAATTGAAACTCAATGCACTGATGCTAATGTCATGCATCATGAACTATTAAGCATAAGTGTAGCTATGGGCTATTTGGGCCCTCCTTAGCCGTGCGGTAAGACGCGCGGCTACAAAGCAAGACCATGCTGAGGGTGGCTGGGTTCGATTCCCGGTGCCGGTCTAGGCAATTTTCGGATTGGAAATTGTCTCGACTTCCGTGGGCATAAAAGTATCATCGTGTTAGCCTCATGATATACGAATGCAAAAATGGTAACCTGGCTTAGAAACCTCGCAGTTAATAACTGTGGAAGTGCTTAATGAACACTAAGCTGCGAGGCGGCTCTGTCCCAGTGTGGGGATGTAATGCCAATAAGAAGAAGAAGTAGCTATGGTCCTTTTTAAAGAGCCAGGGGGAAACGACAGCTTTCCAAATTAGCAATGAGAAAAGTCAATGTAGAATATCCTAATCTTTACTTAGTGCAATTATCTTTTTTCTTTTTTTGATAGCATTACATCTTCCACTGAAACATTGCGGACTTGTAGCTCCGAACCCAGCTACCTTCAGCACGATCTTGTTTTGTAGTTGCCCTTCTTACTGGTTATGAAGGACCATCATGCAATATTAATCAAGAAACTAACAACAGCATATTGCCAACTTATTAATAGTTTCTTTCTCAGGTTTCTATCATTCATATTGAATGAAGTCCATTCATTGGCATTGAATGAATAACAGGATTAGGATCTGTACCTCAGTGAAAAAAAAAACACAACCATAAATTTTCTTCGAATCTAGCCGAGCTGATTGATATGAATCTCCATTAATTTCACGGTTATGCCTGAACTTGACCGTCACTGAGTGACCGGCCGGCCGGCATCGACGGCCGACCAGTTTTGCGTGATGGCCAGCAATTAGTTGGCAATTTTTCCTCGGCTCACCTTCGGTGGTCCATCAGAAAAGACTTTTCCTTTCACCGTGACGACGCGACCGATTAGGGCTTGCTTCATATACCTAACCCGGTCGAAAACGAAAAACGGATGGGCTCGTGCCACCACTGACTGCTGCAGCTGGCTGGCTGCCTGTAGTGGCCGCGCGACAGTGACTGACGATGATGAGTGGATAATTGCAAAAATTTGCACTTTCCTTCGACTGAAAGGCGTTGCGTGCGGGCAATTGTTCGTGTGAATTATGTGAATGGGTTGGGCGTGTGTCATGGATATGCAAAATTTATCACCTTAGTTAGTCTCGCAAGTGGTACACGTCTCGCAGGTATGGTATTTTTTGATGAAAACAGACGTGCTCCGAAATCAGTTGACTTCTACATGTGGAATTCGCGGCATGATTAGACAAAGGGTTAATTGCTCAGTAAATTTGAAATGCACCCATTTGAATGCTTATCAATCTAAAGAATGATTTTACAATATGATATCTTCGGTTCTATCATAAACTGCCCCACTACGATGGAAGATTCCTTCAAATATTTCAAGTAGCTTTCATTTGAGCTTGGGTAAATATATGGATTTCCAACAGGACTCACATATTTCTCACCTGACTAGAAATTCGCTGAAAATATACTTGGCTAAATGCTCTTGTAGTGAAGTGTACGAAATACATTAACCTATTGCCGCAATTGAATTTTTAATAGTAGTCTGGCCTGGTCTGTAGTCATATGGAGTGAGGATTCCGATTGTGGAAACTTTCATTTCACAAATTTATATGATTTGTGACTTTGTTTCATAAATCTATTTTGTTTTAAGGCTTATTTAGGAAATTTTGGCATGTAAATTGTAAAAAATTCATTGAGGCGAGCACAGTGGTCTAGTGACTACACGTCGCTTTCCTACTTTGTGTTTCTAATTAAGTTCTTTCTGTGTTTCACGTTCCACTGATACACGATTCCTACTGCTATAAACAACCTATCGTGACACCTATGAGAGTTCTCTGCATCTTTATTAAGTAGGTGTCCAGCTATAACCATCCTTCCCCTTCCTCAGCATTTGCAAGGGCGTGGCCAGGACAGATCTCGACTATTGGAGAGTGCATTGCTTCCATATATTTAAGAGATAGTGATTAGTTCCAAATCAATATCTGTGGTAACGAATGAAAGTGATTCTACTCTCATACAATAGTTCAGACTTATACCAGCTACGGATTTGTGCGAATAGCTCAATGCTAATGCTAATGCAAATTGTGAAATATTCATTGTTCAGTATAGGTAACACGATGTATAACGAAGCAAAGAGAAGTTTTTATTTTTATTTTTAGATAATATAATAAGGTAATCCAATTTATTTTATTACAGTTGGAGCCCTCCTTAGCCGTGCGGTAAGATGAAGGGCTTCAAAGCGATAATGGTTCGATTCTCGGACCGGTCTATGAAGTTTTCGGATTGGAATTTTTCTCGATTTCCCGGGGCGTACAAGTATCATCGTGTTAGTTTAGTCTTATGATATACGAAAGCAAAAATGGAAACTTGGCGTCATCTGAACGTTTTCGACATTTGATGGAAGGCTTTCGGCGGAGGTGAATGTTTAAGCGGTTTGAATTTCAGAGTTTTGAATATTTATTTTTTGGTTTTTGCATGCGTTCGCTTCAACGGTTTGAAAATATTGAGCTAGTTGTGTTTTTTGTTATGGTTGAATTTCGGTTTAAAAAATCAAGAATGGTTACGCAGTCTTGAAGGATTGTAATAAGATGTATATTTGTCCGACGTTTCGATACGGGGATGGTGTCTTCATCAGGGAAAAAATACTGTTCTATACTTTTTTTGTTTGCATTTTGTAAATATTTCATCATTTTAAGTATTTTGCCAAAAATAAACTTTGGCTGCATTTGTTCACTCGATAACCAAGCTACAAATTACAATTGGACAACCTAGGCGTTGGTGGTCAAATGCTTGGCAATGCTTGGTCAAAATCCGATTTAAAGATTAATCAGAACGTTCGTTGAGTATTTTGATTTCGACCAGACAGTGAACCTCAGCTGTCCTTTTTGCCGGAGTTGTATACCAAGCTTTTTTGCCGTATTCATTCACGGAAAGCGCGTTTTTCATATGCAGCACGTTTTTCATATACATTTCAGACAGCAAGCCTATTCTCCGACCGTCGATTTATAAATTAACACAGCATCTTCGGCAGGGTGTTGTATTTGGTGATTGTTTTAAGGGCATGTTGCCTGAGTATTATCTTACTTTCTTGCCAGATAGTAGGTTGTATCTTTGCAGCCTGTACACGTGTCTATCAAACCTGAAGGTATCAAAGGCTTTTTTAACGTTCAGCAGTGTTTGGCCTCGTGTCATCAAAAAAAGACCAGCCGAATACGTCGGAGGCAAAACAGTAGTTACATGTCGTCCGTTACTACACAGGGATGAAATTCTCTCCTTCATCGGCTCATTTGTCCCGTGGCTTAAGCCGAACTACCTAGTGCTAGGTGATAGAGAACAACTCAATTTTGAGTAAACTTTCATTTCCGTGTATTTATTTTGTTCGTGTCTTTATCCACAGAATGGCTTTTCAACGAGGTATCTTCCTCCTGTGGACTGTGCTAGCATCCCTTATCACTAGTTTCAGAGATCAGGTACATTGAAGCACAAACATATTTTCAAACACGCTCAAAATATTTTAGCGATTTGGGTACGCACTAAGCACTTTTGCGAGCACCCCTCGCGCTAAAAATATTTTAGCGATTTTTTACATGCACTGAGCACTTTTGCAAGCACCACTCGCGCTTGAAATATTTTAGCGATTTTTTCACACGCACTGAGCACTTATGCGAGCACCATTCACGCTCAAAATATTTTAGCGATTTGAATACGCACTGAGCATTTTTGAGAACACCAATCGCTCTCAAAATGTTTTAGCGATTTAAATATCGCGCTCATCAAAATATTTTAGCGATTTGAATACGCACTGAGCACTTTTGTTAGCACCACTCGCGCTCAAAATATTTTAGCGATTTTTTACACGCACTGAGCACTTTTGCGAACACCACTCGCGCTCAAAATTTTTAGCGATTTGGATACGCACTGAACATTTTGCGCTCAAAATGTTTTAGCGATTTGAATATGCACTATTTGGATACGATTTGGATACGCACTAAGCACTTTGCAAGCACCACTCGCGCTCAAAATTTTTTACCGATTTTTCACACGCATTGATCATTCGTGCACGCACCACCCCCGCACAATATTTTGGCGAGTTGGATACGCACTGTGCACTTTTGCGAGAAGCACTCGTGCACAAAATATTTTATCGATTTTTAACACGCACGGAGCACTTTTGCGAGAACCACTCGCGCTCAAAATGTTTTAGCGATTTGGATACGCAGTGAGCACTTTTGCGAGCACCACTCGCGCTCAAAATGTTTTAGCGATTTGGATATGCACTGAGTACTTTTTCGACCACCACTCAGCACTTTTGCGAGCACCCCTCGTGCTCTGCATTTTGCGAGCACCTCTCGCGCTCATCAAAATGTTTATGCGATTTGGATACGCACTGAGCACTTTTGCAAGCACAACTCGCGCTCAAAATATTAAAGCAATTTTTCACACGCACTGAGCACTTTTGCCAGCACCACTCGCGCTCAAAATTTTTGGCGATTTGGATACGCACTGAGCGGTTTTGCGAGCACCACTCGCGCTCAAAATATTTCAGCGATTTTTACACGCACTGAGTACTTTTGCGAGAACCACTCGCGCTCAAAATGTCTTAGCGATTTGGATATGAACTGAGTACTTTTTTCGACCACCACTTGCGCTCAGCACTTTTACGAGCACCCCTCGCGCTCTTCATTTCTGCGAGCACCTCTCGCGCTCATCAAAATGTTTATGCGATTTGGATACGCACTGAGCACTTTTGCAAGTACAACTCGCGCTCAAAATATTAAAGCGATTTTTCACACGCACTTCACACGAATGACCTTTTGTCCTTTCGACCTTTAATCCTTTCGACCTTATGTCTTTCGACCTTTTGTCATATATTCATCAAATATTTGGTCGTTTCAATGAAGATTCATAGTAATGGATTTTTTCTTCATTTTTTGTATGAGAGAAAAGAGGAATGTGAAGGTAATGTGGCTCTACATTCAACCGGAGCTTGGCCGGCTGTTCAACTAATTAATTGAAAGCTTTTCTATGCCCGCCATTGCATGAGTATGTATTTTGTGTGGCAAGTACAATGGATACACTATGCCATTTTTTTACAATAAAACCCGAACCTTCCCGAGCAAAGTTTGAGAGCAAACCGATAACTCGTTTTGATGTTGTGAAATCGCCGAATATGATTACTTAATTTGATATCTTTTTGGTCGTAAACCCGTACCCGACCCGAACCCGACTCTTTAAATCGTAGAGGATGTATATTCAGTATTTTATTTCTTAAACCCGTACCTGACTCGGACCCGACATTTTTTTTATCTCACAAACCCGTACCCGACCCGAGCCCAATATTGTACTAATTTTTCAAACCCGTTCTGCGAAATGCTGTGTATTTAATTGCAATGATAAAGAGCTTGAATGCATTTCGCAATGATAAAGATCCAACTTGTCAAGTATTGTATTATCGTGCAATGATAAAGAGCTTGAATACATTTCGCAATGATAAAGATCCAACTTGTCAAATATTGCTTAACAACTGCACTTCTTGAAACAAATCTTTAAGCTGTTTGTTTCTTTCCACCAATTTCTTCGGTACTCCAGATTTGATCTTTACTTCTGATGCTCGAATACTTTTTATCACACTTGAATAATAAAAAATATGTATAACTTAAACTTTCATCAGTTTCAAGTCAGTTGTAAATATTTAAAATTGCAAAAAGGCAACAAATGCAAACTTGTTTGGAAAATACTTGGACCGCTTTTTGGGAGATTTTGTAGGTATTTTAGAGATATTGTTGAACTCGAATATGGATTTTTTTTAAACTTCTTAGCTAAACACTTCAAATCAAGATTTCTCGAGATTCCCCCTAGGGAGTTTTTCGAAACTGGTCCAGAGGTGTAGATTTACCACAGGAATCGAGCCCACTAATTGGTTTTGAAGGATATTTCTATTTTATACTAACGGTCTACCGAGGCACCGTAGGTATGCGTCGTCAGTCGTCTAAGCGTCAGGGTTTCGACTTTTCGTTTCAATGAGACCAAAGCAAGCGTTTTTTGAGCCAAGGGAGAATATTTTTTCGTTGTTTATGTTGAGGACAGGGTTTGCAGAAATCGCTCTCAATAGATAACGAACAACGATAAAAGAGAGGCTAAAACTGTTCCTGATCATAACAAGCCATGATAACAAATTTATCAAATTTATATAGGTACAAGTGCGAAAAAACAGAATCGGATAGGCAGCCCCAATAGAAAAATGGTGATTTTAGCTTTGTTTTCGCTCATTTCGTGTTGGTTACTGCAAAACTGTGTAGAATAAGTAGAAATGCATCATCAGAGCTAGTCCTCCCTGCATTTGGAGCTTTCTAAAAGAAATTTATCATAAGGTATAGCCTCCCGAATCAGTTCTCTATCATGACAGCTTGCGAAAAAAGTCTCTCGCGGTATGCTACATATCGTATGTATACAGAGATGATAAGTGAGAGGCTTGTTCATTCTCTTTAGAATTCAATCCCTGGTTGAGGATCATCAATATTTTCAATCGTCAATATTTTCTCTAGAATTAGTCTTGGAAGATAAACGAAAATCTTGCCTATTACATGAAAATCCTTTTTCGTTTCATCACTTTTATCTATCACTCACTTTTCGCGAGAATTGTCGTAGAACAATTACAAAATTGTATGGCCGCGCCGGGATTCAAACCCAGAATAGTAACATTAATAGCCGTAGAGATGAACGCTCAGGTAGGAAAGGAGGAAATGTATAGACCGGTCATCGGGCCGGATAGTCTGCACACCGTATCGAATGATAACGGCCAACGATGCATAAACTTCTCAGCCTCCTGCGGAATGGTAGTCCGAAGCACCTTTTTTCCCCACAAAAATATCCACAAGGCCACATGGAAATCACCTAACCAAGAAACGGAAAACCAAATCGACCACGTTTCAATCGACGGTAAATTCTTCTCCGACATCACGAACGTACGCACTTACCGCAGTGCGAATATTGAATCTGACCACTACCTCGTTGCAGTATGCCTGCGCTCAAAACTCTCGACGTTGTACAACACGCGTCGAAGTCGAAGGCCGCGGCTTAACATTGGGCGGCTACAAGACGGTAGACTAGCCCAAGGATATGCGTATCAGCTGGAAGTGGCACTCCCAACGGAAGAGCAACTAGGCGCGTCTCTTGAAGATAACTGGAGAGATATTCGATCCGCCATTGGAACCACCGTTACCGCTGCACTAGACACGGTGCTCCCGGATCAGAGAAACGACTGGTATGACGGCGAATGTGAGCATTTAGTGGAAGAGAAGAATGCAGCATGGGCGAGATTGCTGTAACACCGCACGAGGGGCGAACGAGGCACGATACAAACGAGCGCGGAACAGACAAAACTCGAATTTCCGGAGGAAAAACCACCAGCAGGAAGATTGAGACCGTGAAGAGACGGAGCAACTGTATCGCGCTAATAACACATGAAAGATCTATGAGGAGTTGAACCGTTTATGTCAGGGTCACGTGCCACAGCCTGATACGTGTAAGGACATAAACGGGAACCTTCTTACGAACGAGCGTGAGGTGATCCAAAGGTCGCGGCAGCACTACGAAGAACACCTGAATGGTGATGTGATAGACGAAGATGGCGGTATGGTGATGGACCTGGGAGAACACCGTAGGACATGATTTAACCGGCTCCGGATCTCCAGGAAATACAAGAGGAAATTGGCCGGCTGAAGAACAACAAAGGTTGACCAACTATCAGGAGAGCTATTCAAACACGGTGGGAGGCACTGGCTAGAGCGCTGCACTGGGTCATTACCAAGATTTGGGAGGAGGAAGTTTTGCTGCAGGAGTGGATGGAAGGTGTCGTGTGTCCCATCTACAAAACGGGCGATGAGCTGTATTGTAGCAACTACCGCGCAATCACATTGCTGAACGCCGCCTACAAGGTACTCTCCTAAATTTCAAGTCTTCGACTAGCACAAATTGCAAGGGAGTTCGTGGGGCAGTACCAGGCGGGTTTTATGGGCGAACGCTCCACCACGGACCAGGTGTTCGTCATTCGCCAAGTACTGCAGAAATGCCGCGAATACAACGTGCTCACTCATCATCTATTCATCGACTTCAAAGCCGCATATGATACAATCGATCAGGACAGGCTATGGCAGCTAATGCAGGAACATGGATTTCTGGATAAACTGACACGGTTGATCAAAGCGACGATGAATCAGGTGATGTGCGCAGTTCGAGTTTCAGGGGCATTCTCGAGTCCTTTAGAAACGCGCAGAGGGTTACGACAAGGTAATGGTCTTTCGTGTCTGCTATTCAACATCGCTTGAATGATTTTACAATCATGATATCTTCGCTCTATCATAACTGCCCCACTACGATGGAAGATTCCTAAAAATATTCCAAGTAGCTTTCATATAAGCTTGGATAAATATATAGACTTCCAACAGAACTCACATATTTCTCAGATGACTAGAAATTTAATGAAAATATACTTGGCTAAATGCTCTTTTAGTAAAGTGTACGAAATACATTAACCTATTGCCGTAATTGAATTTTTAATAGTAGTCTGGTCTGTTTGTAGTCATATGGAGTGAATTCGATTGTGGAAATTTCATTTCACAAATTTTTGATTTGTGACTTTGTTTCAAATCTATTTTGTTTTAAGGCATAAAATTTGGTATGCTATTGTAGAAAATTCTTGAGTGAGCTCGTGGTCTAGTGGCTACGCTTCCTTATAAGCGGAGTCGAGGCTCGTCCTTTCTCTTTGTTTTCTAATTAATTTCTTTCTGTGTTTCACGTTCTCAAACACGATTTCACTACGATGCCTATAACTTCTATAATACAACCTTCCACTAACAATTCAGCAACCTCCGTGATACTAAAGTTCTCTGCATCTTTTTTAGTAGGTGTCCAACTAACCATCCTTCCCTCTGCATTTGTAAGGACGTGGCAGGACAGACCTTGACTGGAAGTGCATTGCCCTATCTATTTAGAGATGGATTAGTCCAAACCAATATCAGTTGTAACGGATGAAATTGATTCTACTCTCATACAATAGTCCAGACTTGTACCACTTTCGACTTTGTGCGAATAGCTCAATGCTAATGCTAATACAAATTGTGAAATATTCATTGTATAGGTAACACGATGTATACGAAGCAAAAAGTTTTATTTTATTTTTAGATAATATAATAAGGTATCCAATTTATTTTATTACAGTTGGAGCCCTCCTTAGCCGTGCGATAAGATGAGGGCTACAAAGCAATGGTTCGATTCTCGGACCGGTCTAGAAGTTTTCGGATTGGAATTTTTCTCGATTTCCGGGCTACAAGTATCATCGTGTTAGTTTAGTCTTATGATATACGAATGCAAAAATAGAAACTTGGCGTCATCTGAATGATTTCAACATTTAATGGAAGGCTTTCGGCGGAGGTGAATGTTTAAGCGGTTTGAATTTCAGAGTTTTGAATATTTATTTTTTGGTTTTTGCATGCGTTCGCTTCAACGGTTTGAAAATATGAGTGATGTTTTTTTGTATTGTTGAATTCGGTTTAAAAATCAAGAATGGTTACGTAGTCTTAAGGATTGTAATAAGATGATATTTGTCCGACGTTTCGATACGGGATGTGTCTTCATCAGGAAAAATACTGTTTATACTTTTTTTTGCATTTTAAATTATTTCTCATTTTTGTTTGCCAAAAATAACTTTGGCTGCATTTGTTCACTCGATAAGTCTACAAATTACATTGGATAACCTAGGCGCGGGTGGTCAAATGCTTGGCAATGCTCAAATGAATCGATTAAAGATTAATCAGAACGTTCGTTGAGTATTTTGATTTCGATCAGACATGAACCTCAGCTGTCCTTTTGCCGGAGTTGTATACCAAGCTTTTTGCCGTATTCATTCACGGAAAGCGCGTTTTTCATATGCACGTTTATCAGACAGCAAGCCTATTCTCACCGTCGATTTATAAATTACACAGCATCTTCGGCAGGGTTTGTATTTGGTGATTGTTTTAAGGGCATGTGCCTGAGTATTATCTTACTTTCTTGCCAGATAGTAGGTTGTATCTTTGCAGCCTGTACACGTGTCTATCAACTGAAGGTATCAAAGGCTTTTTAACGTTCAGCAGTGTTTGGCCTCGTTCATCAAAAAGACCAGCCAAATACTCGGAGGCAAAACAGTTTTTGTCGTCCGTTACTACAGGATAAATTTCTCCTTCATCGGCTCATTTGTCCCGTGGCTTAAGCCAAACTACCTAGTGCTAGGTGATAGAGAACAACTCAATTTTGAGTAAACTTTCATTTCCGTGTATTTCTTTTGTTCGTGTCTTTATCCATAGAATGGATTTTCAACGAGGTATCTTCCTCCTGGGACTGTAGCATCCTATCACTAGTTTCAGAAATCGGTACATTGAAGCACAAACATTTTTCAAACACGCTCAAAATGTTTTAGCGATTTGGCTACACTAGAACTTTGCAGCACCATCGCCTCAAATATTTAGCGATTTTTACACTGAGCACTTTGCAACACTGCTGCTCAAATGTTTAGCGATTTGATTGCACTAGTACTTTTCGAACACCACTCGCTCAAAATATCTTATCGATTCTTTACACGCATGAGCACTTTTGCGACACCTAGCGCTCATCAAAATGTTTTAGCGATTTGATGCACTAAGCACTTTGCAAGCACCACTCGCGCTCAAAATATTTTACCGATTTTTCACGCAATGAGCACTGCAGCACCACTCGCGCTCAAAATTTTTGCGATTTGGATCGCACTGGCGGTTTTGCGAGCACCACTCGCGCTCAAAATATTTCAGCGATTTTCACGCACTGAGCACTTTTGCGAACATCCCTCGCGCTCAAAATGTTTTAGCGATTTGAATATGCACTGAGTACTTTTTCGAGCACCACTCGCGCTCAAAATATCTTATCGATTTTTTACACACACTGAGCGGTTTTGCGAGCACCCTTCGCGCTCATCAAAATGTTTTAGCGATTTGGATACGCGCAAAGCACTTTTAACACCACTCGCGCTCAAAATATTTTACCGATTTTTCACACGCACTGAGCACTTTTGCCAGCACCACTCGCGCTCAAAATTTTTGGCGATTTGGATAGCACTGAGCAGTTTTGCGGCACCACTCGCGCTCAAAATATTGGCGATTTTACGCACTGAGTACTTTGCGAGAACCACTCGCGCTCAAAATGTCTTAGCGATTTGGATATGACAGTAATTTTCGACCACTTGCGCTCAGCACTTTTACGAGCACCCCTGCGCTCTGCCTCGAGCACCTCTCGCGCTCATCAAAATGTTTATGCGATTTGGATACGCACTGAGCACTTTTGCAAGTACAACTCGCGCTCAAAATATTAAGCGATTTTCACCACTTCACACGAATGACCTTTGTCCTTTCGACCTTTAATCCTTTCGACCATATGTCTTTCGACCTTTTGTCATATATTCATCAAATATTTGGTCGTTTCAATGAAGATTCTTAGTAATGGATTTTTCTTCATTTTTGTATGAGAGAAAGAGGAATGTGAAGGTAATGTGGCTCTACATTCAACCGGAGCTTGGCCTGCTGTTCAACTAATTAATTGAAAGCTTTTCTATCCCGCCATTGCATGAGTGATGTTATTTTTGTGGCAAGTACAATGGATACACTATGCCATTTTTTACAATAAAACCCGAACCTTCCGAGCAAAGTTTGAGAGCAAACCGATAACTCGTTTTGATGTTGTGAAATGAATATGATTACTTAATTTGATATCTTTTGGTCGTAAACCCGTACCCGACCGAACCGACTCTTTAAATCGTAGAGGATGTATATTCAGTATTTTATTTCTTAAACCCTGCCTGACTCGGACCGACATTTTTTATCTCCGACCTACCGACCGAGCCCAATATTGTACTAATTTTCAAACCCGTTCTGCGAAATGCGAAATTTCAATGATTAAGAGCTTGAATGCATTTCGCAATGATAAAGATCCAACTTGTAAGTATTGTATTATCGTGCAATGATAAAGAGCTTGAATACATTTCAAATGATAAAGATCCAACTTGTCAAATATTGTAACACTGCACTTCTTGAAACAAATCTTTAAGCTGTTTGTTTCTTTCCCAATTTCTTCAGTACTCAGATTTGATCTTTACTTCTGATGCTCGAATACTTTTTATCACACTGAAAAATAAAAAATGTATAACAAACTTTCATCAGTTTCAAGTCAGTTGTAAATATTTAAAACTGCAAAAGGCAACAAATACAAGCTTGTTTGGAAATACTTGGACCCTTTTTGGGAGATTTTGTAGGTATTTTAGAGATATTGTGAACTCGAATATGGATTTTTTGAAACTTCTTAGCTAAACTCATTTTTAGCGTGTAGCATCTCTGTATACATATACGATACCTATGTAGCATGCCGTGAGAGACATTTTCGGCAAGCTGTCATGATAAAGAACTGGTTCGGCACTTCGGCAGGCTCCTATGATAAATTTATTTTTAAAAGTTCTGAACGCAGGGGGCACTGGTTTTAATGATGCATGGCAACTTGCTTAAAAAAATATGGTCCCCAACATAAAATGAGCGTTTTATCAACACTTCTCGGTGGGGTCTGTTTCCTATTCTGTTTGCTCATACTTGTACACAAGTTTTATATTCTTGTTTTCATGGCTTGCAATAATTTGAAACAGTTTTGCCTCTCTTTTATCGTCGTTCGTTATCTAATGATCAGGGTTTGCTCGTTATCTCTGCAAACCCTGATCCTGAATGCAGAATTTTATATATTCTTGGCTAGAGCACATCCGCTTTCAGTGTAGAATCATGTTATTCTTCTTCGATAAAAATCATATTCCAATTGGAAAGGTTTAACCCGCATGGACGAAACTTCATCTATAAGTGAACGGCAATCATGTTTATTACGAACAGAATATCCTTCCAATTCATTCTAACTGAAAACCACTCATCCACTTCTGTGGCTCAACTGAAATCCAAATCAATACACATTTCCCGAACGTCGAATCCACAAAATCCTCTTACCCAATCAGCCTCCAATCAATTTCATCATCGACATTGGCCTTCATAATACATCAAAAGCCTGCGGGTGCAGTTTGGGGAAGGTTTCGCGCTGAAGTTGGGCTGACTGGCTGGTGGAAAACTTTCCAGTATTCGGTGTCGTCTCGTTGTTAGTTGTTTGCGATGGATGTACGTAAAACGGCAGCATCGACGGCGTCATCACTCTGGCAGCGCGTGGATCGATATGCAAATGAAAAATTCAGATCGAGCGGAGGCAATGATAGCAACAGCATCCTCTTTGAATGTCAGGCAGCATCAATTGTGCTCGGTTGGATTCAGTTCCGTGCATCCATGGCCAGACAACCACCGACCCGAGGCAAGCCTGCGACGTGTTGAATAGTGTTCGAACAAGCTAGCGGGTGATTTGCTCGGTTTTGGACATCAAATGGTTGTCAATTTGAACGTTAGAAATCAATTGAAACTCAATGCACTGATGCTAATGTCATGCATCATAAACTATTAAGCATAAGTGCAGCTATGGGCTATTTGGGCCCTCCTTAGCCGTGCGCGGTAAGACGCGCGGCTACAAAGCAAGACCATGCTGAGGGTGGCTGGGTTCTGATTCCGGTGCCGGTCTAGGCAATTTTCGGATTGGAAATTGTCTCGACTTCCGTGGGCATAAAAGTATCATCGTGTTAGCCTCATGATATACGAATGCAAAATGGTAACCTGGCTTAGAAACCTCGCAGTTAATAACTGTGGAAGTGCTTAATGAACACTAAGCTGCGAGGCGGCTCTGTCCCAGTGTGGGGATGTAATGCCAATAAGAAGAAGAAGTAGCTATGGTCCTTTTTAAAGAGCCAGGGGGAAACGACAGCTTTCCAAATTAGCAATGAGAAAAGTCAATGTAGAATATCCTAATCTTTACTTAGTGCAATTATCTTTTTTCTTTTTTTGATAGCATTACATCTTCCACTGAAACATTGCGGACTTGTAGCTCCGAACCCAGCTACCTTCAGCACGATCTTGTTTTGTAGTTGCCCTTCTTACTGGTTATGAAGGACCATCATGCAATATTAATCAAGAAACTAACAACAGCATATTGCCAACTTATTAATAGTTTCTTTCTCAGGTTTCTATCATTCATATTGAATGAAGTCCATTCATTGGCATTGAATGAATAACAGGATTAGGATCTGTGCCTTAATGAAAAAAAACACAACCATAAATTTTCTTCGAATCTAGCCGAGCTGATTGATATGAACCTCCATTAATTTCACGGTTATGCCTGAACTTGACCGTCACTGAGTGACCGGCCGGCCGGCATCGACGGCCGACCAGTTTTGCGTGATGGCCAGCAATTAGTTGGCAATTTTTCCTCGGCTCACCTTCGGTGGTCCATCAGAAAAGACTTTTCCTATCACCGTGACGACGCGACCGATTAGGGCTTGCTTCATATACCTAACCCGATCGAAAACGAAAAACGAATGGGCTCGTGCCACCACTACTGCTGCTGCTGGCTGGCTGCCTGTAGTGGCCGCGCGACAGTGACTGACGATGATGAGTGGATAATTGCAAAAATTTGCACTTTCCTTCGACTGAAAGGCGTTGCGTGCGGGCAATTGTTCGTGTGAATTATGTGAATGGGTTGGGCGTGTGTCATGGATATGCAAAATTTATCACCTTAGTTAGTCTCGCAAGTGGTACACGTCTCGCAGGTATGGTATTTTTTGATTAAAACAGACGTGCTCCGAAATCAGTTGACTTCTACATGTGGAATTCGCGGCATGATTAGACGAAGGGTTAATTGCTCAGTAAATTAGAAATGGAATCATTTGAATGCTTATCAATCTAAAGAATGATTTTACAATCAATATGATATCTTCGGCTCTATCATAAACTGCCCCACTACGATGGAAGATTCCTTCAAATATTTCAAAGTAGCTATCATTTGAGCTTGGGTAAATATATGGACAACAGGACACACATTTCTCACATGACTAGAAATTCGCTGAAAATATACTTGGCTAAATGCTCTTGTAGTGAAGTGTACGAAATACATTAACCTATTGCCGCAATTGAATTTTTAATAGTAGTCTGGCCTGGTCTGTAGTCATATGGAGTGAGGATTCCGATTGTGGAAAATTTCATTTCACAAATTTGTTTGATTTGTGACTTTGTCTTATAAATCTATTTTGTTTTAAGGCTTATTTAGGAAATTTTGGTTTGTAAGTTGTAAAAAATTCATTGAGGCGAGCACAGTGGTCTAGTGACTGCACGTCGCTTTCCTACTTTGTGTTTCTAATTAAGTTCTTTCTGTGTTTCACGTTCCACTGATACACGATTCCTACTGCTATAAACAACCTATCGTGACACCTATGAGAGTTCTCTGCATCTTTATTAAGTAGGTGTCCAGCTATAACCATCCTTCCCCTTCCTCAGCATTTGCAAGGGCGTGGCCAGGACAGATCTCGACTATTGGAGAGTGCATTGCTTCCATATATTTAAGAGATAGTGATTAGTTCCAAATCAATATCTGTGGTAACGAATGAAAGTGATTCTACTCTCATACAATAGTTCAGACTTATACCAGCTACGGATTTGTGCGAATAGCTCAATGCTAATGCTAATGCAAATTGTGAAATATTCATTGTTCAGTATAGGTAACACGATGTATAACGAAGCAAAGAGAAGTTTTTATTTTTATTTTTAGATAATATAATAAGGTAATCCAATTTATTTTATTACAGTTGGAGCCCTCCTTAGCCGTGCGGTAAGATGAAGGGCTTCAAAGCAATAATGGTTCGATTCTCGGACCGGTCTAGGAAGTTTTCGGATTGGAATTTTTCTCGATTTCCCGGGGCGTACAAGTATCGTCGTGTTAGTTTAGTCTTATGATATACGAATGCAAAAATGGAAACTTGGCGTCATCTGAACGTTTTCAACATTTAATGGAAGGCTTTCGGCGGAGGTGGATGTTTAAACGGTTTGAATTTCAGAGTTTTGAATATTTTTTTTTGGTTTTTGCATGCGTTCGCTTCAACGGTTTGAAAATAATGAGCTAGTTGTGTTTTTTGTTATTGTTGAATTTCAGTTTAAAGAATCAAGAATGGTGACGTAGTCTTGAAGGATTGTAATAAGATGTATATTTGTCCGACGTTTCGATACGGGGATGGTGTCTTCATCAGGGGAAAAAAAATACTGTTATATATTTTTTTTGCATTTTGTAAATATTTCATCATTTTAAGTATTTTGCCAAAAATAAACTTTGGCTGCATTTGTTCACTCGATAATCAAGCTACAAATTACAATTGGATAACCTAGGCGTGGGTGGTCAAATGCTTGGCAATGCTTGGTCGAAATCCGATTTAAAGATTAATCAGAACGTTCGTTGAGTATTTTGATTTCGACCAGACAGTGAACCTCAACTGTCCTTTTTGCCGGAGTTATATACCCAGCTCTTTTGCCGTATTCATTCACGGAAAGCTCGTTTTTCATATACAGACAGCAAGTCTATTCTTCGACCGTCGATTTATAAATTGACACAGCAACTTCGACAGGGTGTTGTATTTGGTGATTGTTTTAAGGGCATGATGCCTGAGTATTATCTTACTTTCTTGCCAGATAGTAGGTTGTATCTTTGCAGCCTGTACACGTGTCTATCAAGTCTGAAGGTATCAAAGGCTTTTTTAACGTTCAGCAGTGTTTGGCCTCGTGTCATCAAAAAAAGACCAGCCGAATACGTCGGAGGCAAAACAGTTCTTACATGTCGTCCGTTACTACACAGGGATAACATTCTCTCCTTCATCGGCTCATTTGTCCCGTGGCCTAAGCCAAACTACCTGGTGCTAAGTGAGTGAGAACAACTCAATTGTGAGTAAACTTTCATTTCCGTGTATTTCTTTTGTTCGTGCTTTATCCATAGAATGGATTTTTAACGAGGTATCTTCCTCCTGTGGACTATGCTCGCATCCCTTATCACTAGTTTCAGAAATCAGGTACATTGAAGCACAAACATATTTTCAAACACGCTCAAAATGTTTTAGCGATTTGGCTACGCACTGAGAACTTTTGCAAGCACCACTCGCGCTCAAAATATTTTAGCGATTTTTTACACGCACTGAGCACTTTTGCTAGCACCACTCGCGCTCAAAATATTTTAGCGATTTTTTACACGCACTGAGCACTTTTGCGAACACCACTCGCGCTCAAAATTTTTAGCGATTTGGATACGCACTGAGCATTTTTGTGAGCACCACTCGCTCTCAAAATGTTTTAGCGATTTAAATATCGCGCTCATCAAAATATTTTAGCGATTTGAATACGCACTGAGCACTTTTGTTAGCACCACTCGCGCTCAAAATATTTTAGCGATTTTTTACACGCACTGAGCACTTTTGCGAACACCACTCGCGCTCAAAATTTTTAGCGATTTGGATACGCACTGAACATTTTGCGCTCAAAATGTTTTAGCGATTTGAATATGCACTATTTGGATACGATTTGGATACGCACTAAGCACTTTTGCAAGCACCACTCGCGCTCAAAATATTTTACCGATTTTTCACACGCACTGAGCACTTTTGCCAGCACCACTCGCGCTCAAAATTTTTGGCGATTTGGATACGCACTGAGCAGTTTTGCGAGCACCACTCGCGCTCAAAATATTTCAGCGATTTTCACACGCACTGAGCACTTTTGCGAACATCACTCGCGCTCAAAATGTTTTAGCGATTGGGATACGCACTGGGTACTTTTGCGAGCACCACTCGCGCTCAAAATGTCTTAGCGATTTGGATTGGCACTGAGTACTTTTTCGACCACCACTCAGCACTTTTGCGAGCACCCCTCGTGCTCTGCACTTTTGCGAGCACCTCTCGCGCTCATCAAAATGTTTATGCGATTTGGATACGCACTGAGCACTTTTGCAAGTACAACTCGCGCTCAAAATATTAAAGCAATTTTTCACACGCACTTCACACGAATCCCGGGCAGAAGTCATGAACAGAATAACAAAACATGATATGGACTTGATTGATATAAGAGTTAAAAGAACAGGCAACAATATCAAAAATTTGCACCGAAATATCATTTAAATATCAAGATATGCTATGGATAAGAACAAATCAATGGCACATGATATTGATCACTTATTACAAATAGCATAACTTGATCTCCTCATGATATTTTAGTGCAAAATATTGATATTGTCGTCTGATCTTTTATCTCTTATAACAGTCATGTCCATATCTCATTTTGCTATCATATCAACATTTGATATTATTGAGATATTTTCTTCTACTCGGGATGACCTTTTCTCCTTTCGACTTTTTGTCTTTCGACCTTCAGTCCTTTCGACCTTATGTCTTTCGACCTTTTGTCATATATTCATAAAATATTTGGTCGTTTCAATGATGATTCATAGTAATGGATTTTTTCTTAATTTTTTACCTCGATAGTACGTACACAAAATTGTTTTTTTTTTCGTTCGATTTTCTGTACGATTTTAGTAAAAAATTTAATATGCATTGATCATGGCACATGCGGGGGTCCTTCATATGTTACGTAATAATTTCACAACTGATTTAAACACCATCGTGAGCTTATAACGAATTTAGTAGCAAAACTTTGAAAAAGCAGCGTGTCATAAATGTTTCCCAGTCTTACATAACATATATTATACTATCATTTTAAACAATTGAAGGAACATCTGAAACTGCTGAGCGATGCGGAGCGCGTCCAAGCCCTCATAAAGCTTAATATCAGCAAGAGGAATTATTTTGTCTTGGACGCGTTCGCACACGCACTCGCGTGAGTATGTCATCGGCATAAGAGTGTTATCATCAATAATTGAAATTTTATGGGTATGATTTTCTTATAAAGCAGATTAGCTATCCACTTAATTAAACAGTTATTATGTTTATGAATTATTTTATCTATCAAGGAAATTAGTTCTAGTTCTAGAACCCTTCCCCATGCATTAGTTCACCTGATAGACCAGAAAATATTTCCCCGAGGAGTAAATTAATTCCATCATGGGAATGGTGATTCATAAAATTGAATTTTCGACAAGATACTTTACTGTTTAATTAAGTTTACATTAAGTTTAGTTCCATTCTATCCACTTGTCGGTAAAATTATTTTTTTCTTGAGAAACAAATTAGCAGCGTTACTAAAATGAGGAAAATTTTTGGTCGAAAATTTCCTCTGAGACGTCTTACTGGGATTTCCGAAGAAGTTTATCCTGGAACAGTAGTTCTCCCAAGGGTTCTTCCTGGGATACCTTGGTAGTTCGGTCCAAAATTCCATACATGATTTAACTTGATATTCTATCTAGACCTGTGCGCCGATTGAAAGTTTATCGACGGTGAGGCGTGATAGATTATTTTCAGCCAGTGGCAGTGGCGTGGTGGTGATTGGCGGCGGCGTGAGCCAGCGTGAATCAATTTCGTGTATTATAAGTTTTCCGGAAATTATCTAGAAGTTCCTGCAGGAATTCCTCCGAAAGTTTCTTCGGTAATTCCTACGGGAGTTTTTCCAGATATTTCTCTGAAAGTTCCTCCAGGAATTCCTCTGGAAATTCCTCTAGGAATTTCTCCGCGAATTTTTACGAAATTCCTCCGAACATCCATTTTAAATTATAGCCAAATATTTTTTCCGTTAATCCTTCCAAATATACCCTCTAAATTCCATTATTTTCTCGGTAATTTCTTCAGCAATTCACTTAGGAATTATCTTGTAAATTTCCACATCCCCTTTTTCAGAACTTCCACCAGAAAATCATTCAGAAATTCCCATACAAACTCCTCCGGGCATCCTCTCTGGAGTTACTCCAGAAATTTCATCAAGATTTCTTCATTAATTACTTCGAGGTCTTTCCGGAAATTCTCATTGAATTTCTTCAGAAACTCACGTGGAAGTCCTTGATATTCACGCCCCAGACATTCCTCCAAGAACTCTCCCGGAAAATTGTTTTTTTTTCTTCGGGAATTCTCTTGGAAATTCCTTGCAAAATTCGTCTGCAAATTCATCTGGGTACAAAAATTAAGTTTCGTCAGACCAGTGCTGGAAATACTCGCTTCACGAGTAAGAAAAGAGTGTAATTCGCGTGAACCTACTGCCTGAATTTTTTCAAGCGCTTGCTTTGTTCGCGAGTACGGGCAGAGCAAAGACAAAAAGCAGGACAGTATTTTTTCGCGACGAAAAAATCACGATCACGAGTATTTGTGATTACTTCGAATAAAATGGATAAATTTTACTTAACATAAACACAAAAACAAATGTGTTCTTGCTCGAACATCCGTGAGAATCATGTTCCGAGGTTGGTTTATGAAATTTGGCATATTAACCCAAATGACTCGCGAAGCTCTACGAACATTTTTCGGGGTTCGCTTTTCTGTTTTCTCTGCGAGTAATAGGTAGGCAAGAAAAGGCAAAACAAGTTTTCCCGAGTATTTTGCATGGCCTAATTCTTGTTTTGTGAACAAGGTTCACAGATTTCCACCACTGGTCAAAACTCTTTCGGAATTACCTACAAAAATTCCCCTTAAAATTCCTCTGAAAATTATTTAAGGGATTCTCCCGGAAGATCCTGCAACCATTCTCAAAATTTCTACGGTACTTCACTTAAAATGTCTATAAAAATCATCCGAGTATTTTCCGAGATTTTTTCCATGAATTCATAGCAATATCTTAAAACAACAACCCTGAAAACTCTTCAAGAATTCTCACACTTTTTATTCCAGAAATTCCTCCATGTATTCTCCCAAAAAATCCGTTAATAATTTCCCCGGAAATTACTTCAAGAACTTCTTCAGAAATCTCTTTTAAAGTTCCCCCGAAAAGTTATTCAAGAATTATGCGGGATTTCGTATCGGAATTCCCACAGAATTTTCTCAAATTATTCTGCAGAAAATTCCTTCAAAAACTGCTCTGGGAAGTTCCTTTTTCAGGAAGAATAGGAGTATCCGAAAGGATTTCCTGAAGAATTTCCTAAAGTAATTTTTGAAAAAAATCGCGATGGATTTCTTGGTTTGAGTTTAATTTTCGAAAAATCTTGATGGATTTACCTATGGATTTCCTGGAGATATTCTCGAAAAAAATCCTAGAAGAATATCTGAAACAAATCTAGGATAAATATGAAAATAAGAAGTTTTTTGAATGAATTTCCTAAGGAATTTTCAGAGGAAAATATTTTTGAATGCCAAAATAAATTTTAAATAAAGTTTTAAAATAATTTCAAACTAAAATACGGAAAAACTCTAGTAGAAGTTCAGAGGGTGTTCTTGGAGTAATTCCTTAGTGTCCTGAAGAATAAACCTTTATGTATCTTTATGTTTGGCCGAGAATGTGTTGAAAAGTGGCTATGTTGCCAAAAATTATCCCACGTCGCACTTTCTGGCCAGAGATCCGCGCTAGTTCAACTGATTCAGTAGATCATCATCCAATGATTTAGATTAAAATACTTTATCGACAGACACCACCTCAATTCATCAAGCTGATGTGTTCGCCGTCACATCAAGCTGATGTGACGCTCAGTGTTCTCAGAATATACATCTGTTACAACCTTTCAGTCCATTATTGTCTGTTTTTGCTTTGTAGAAGCAAACTATCAAAATCTGTACGGATAATTTGCAGACACCCTGTATGTACGAGAAAATTAAAATAAATTAGAACATTAGAAATCAGTTTATTTGTTATCTTTATACTCATCTTAGTGTAATGTATTTATGTATAAAATTACAATCCATAATGAAGATTCCTCCTAATCAACGCGATGCGTTTGTTGCTATAGCTAACAGTTTGTCGCTTTGGTGAGGAAGCGTCAATGGAGCCAATAGAATCACAACGACACTGACAGTTAGGGACAAGCTTAAAGCTTTTCATTTACATAAAATCTATAGGTGGAATCCATAAAATACGTCACGTAAAAATGTTGTGATCCACCTCCAATCGTCACTTTTTGTAGTTACATGTATAATTATGCATGATGTGTAACATATTTTTTTAACGTTACGAATATCACGTAATTTATGGATGTTCCGAAGCATAAACATACAATATTTCATAAAACAATAGCCTCACATTTGCAGGGACGATAATTTTGCGCAATGCTACATGTAGGCACCATTTCAAGAAAAATCTTAGCCATGCTGGTCCGTTGTGTACTATATCAAATATAAATTTGCTTAGAATACAGAGCCTTCTATCGAAATTTTGGCTTCCGAGCGGTTTTATAAACATTACACCACTTCCAAATAAATAGAAAGGCAAAAAAAAAATTTTTTTGTTCAGTATTTTTTTGCTTCGATAGTACGTACGCTTCGATAGTACGTACACTAAAATTACGGAGGTGTACGTACTATCGAGGTATGCCTGTACTTAATTTGATATCTTTTTATTTCTTAAACCCGTACCTGACTCGGACCCGACATTTTTTTTATCTCACAAACCCGTACCCGACCCGAGCCCGACATTGTGAAATCGCCGAATATGATTACTTAATTTGATATCTTTTTGATCGTAAACCCGTACCCGACCCGACATAATATAACTATTTAAACCCGAGCTGTACCCGAACTAAAATTTTGCCCGAAAACATTCAAACTACATATTTTCTGGTTCTCTTTAAATCGTAGAGGATGTATATTCAGTATTTTATTTCTTAAACCCGTACCCGACTCGGACCCGACATGTTTTTATCTCACAAACCCGTACCCGACCCGAGCCCGATATTGTACTAATTTTTCAAACCCGAACCCGACCATCTCTATTCGTCCTCTTTTGTCGTCGGACCATTAACGGGTACGGACGCGACCAAGCACCACACCAATGGAGTTATCCACGGCCAAACATGGCCAAACAATAAGTTAAATACTACAAGTTGAGTAAAAAACAAAATTAAGTTCCTTCTCTTATTATTATTATAATCTTTATTAAAGAGGTTTTTAGCCCAAGGCTAGTTCACCTCCGATGTTCCTTCTCTTGTGCAATTTTGCTTAATGTATTCATTGGTTATCGAGATGCCATTCGATATGCCTTGCGCACTTTTGAGAGTCGTGCTGTTCTGCGAAATGTTGTGAAATTGCAATGATAAAGAGCTTGAATACATTTTGCAATGATAAAGATCCAACTTGTCATATATTGCTAAACAACTGCACTTCTAGAAACAAATATTTAAGCTGTTGGTTTCTTTCCACCAATTTCTTCGGTACTCCAGATTTGATCTTTAGTTCTGATGCTCGAATACTTTTTATCACATTTGAATAAAGACAAAAAAAATGTATGACATAAACTTTAATCTGAATACAATTGTGATTGCCCAAGGTTTTTCTCAAGCTTATGTTCTCGCTTTTAAACTTTAAACAGATAATCTGCAACCTACACGTATATTCTTGAAAGGTTTTATTCTTGAAAAAAAATACGGCTTCAAGCCATACAAAAAACATACCAAAGTCAGTTTGACGTGTTAAGTCAGTTGTAAATATTTATAATTGTAAAAAAGGCCAACAAATGCAAACTTGTTTGAAAAATACTTGAACCACTTTTTGGACGATTTTGTAGGTATTTTCGAGATATTGTTGAATTCAAATATGGATTCTTTTGAAATGTCTTAGCTAAACACTTCAAATCAAGATTTCTCGAGATTTTCCCTAGGATTTTTTTAAACTGGTCCAGAGGTGTAGATTTACCACAGGAATCGAGCCCACTAATTGGTTTTGAAGGATATTTCTATTTTATACTAACGGTCTACCGAGGCACCGTAGGTATGCGTCGTCAGTCGTCTAAGCGTCTGGGTTTCGACTTTTCGTTTCAATGAGATCAAAGCAAGCGTTTTTCGAGCCAAGGGAGAATATTTTTTCGTTGTTTATGTTGAGGATCATTTTTCACCCGTCAATCTTTTCTCTAGAATTAGTCTTGGAAGATAAACGAAAATCTTGCCTATTACATGAAAATCCTTTTTCGTTTCATCACTTTTATCTATCACTCACTTTTCGCGAGAATTATCGCAGAACAATTAAAAAATTGTATGGCCGCGCCGGGATTCAAACCCAGAATAGTAACATTAATAGCCGTAGAGATGGACGCTCAGGTAGGAAAGGAGGAAATGTATAGACCGGTTATCGGGCCGGATAGTCTGCACACCGTATCGAATGATAACGGTCAACGATGCATAAACTTCGTAGCCTCCCGCGGAAGAGTAGTCCGAAACACCTTCTTTCCCCGCAAAAACATCCACAAGGCCACATGGAGATCACCTAACCAAGAAACGACCACGTTCTAATCGACGGTAAATTCTACTCTGACATCACGAACGTACGCACTTACCGCAGTGCGAATATTGAATCCGACCACTACCTCGTTGCAGTATGCCTGCGCTCAAAACTCTCGACGTTGTACAACACGCGTCGAAGTCGAAGGCCGCGGCTAAACATTGGGCGGCTACAAGACGGTAAACTAGCCCAAGGATATGCGCATCAGCTGGAAGTGGCACTCCCAACGGAAGAGCAACTAGGCGCAGCGTCTCTTGAAGATGGCTGGAGAGATATTGGAATCACCGCTACCGCTGCACTAGACACGGTGCTCCCGGATCAGAGAAACGACTGGTATGACGGCGAATGTGAGCAGTTAGTGGAAGAGAAGAATGCAGCATGGGCGAGATTGCTGTAACACCGCACGAGTGGCGAACGAGGCACGATACAAACGGGCGCGGAAAAGACAAAACTCGAATTTCCGGAGGAAAAAGCACCAGCAGGAATATCGAGACCGTGAAGAGACGGAGCAACTGTATCGCAGTTAAAAGTTCTATGAGGGGTTAAACCGTTCACGTCAGGGCCACGTGCCACAGCCTGATACGTGTTAGGACATAAACGGGAACCTTCTTACGAACGAGCGTGAGGTGATACAAAGGTGGCGGCAGCACTACGAAGAACACCTGAATGGCGATGTGGCAGACGAAGATAGCGGTATGGTGATGGACCTGGGAGAACGCGCGCAGGCTCCGGATCTCCAGGAAATCCAGAAGGAAATTGGCCGGCTGAAGAACAACAAAGCCCCTGGGGTTGACCAACTACCAGGAGAGCTATTTGAACACGGTGGTGAGGCACTGGCTAGAGCGCTGCACTGGGTCATTACCAAGATTTGAGAGGAGAAAGTTTTGTAGATGGAAGGTGTCGTGTGTCCCATCTACAAAAAGGGCGATAAGCTGGATTGTAGCGATAAGCTACCGCGCAATCACATTGCTGAACGCCGCCTACAAGGTACTCTCCTAAATTTTATGTCTTCGACTAGGACAGTGATCACCAAAGTGCGGCCGGCGGGCCGCATGTGGCCCTCCAAGCCTTTTCCTGCGGCCCGCAAAGGTTTTTTGAGAATACACTACGTGTGGCCCATTGATAAGCATTATATGATAGGAAAAGCTTTCTATCATTCCCAATATCTCGGTGTTTTCGGGAACCTGTCAAGTTCACATCGCTATGATGTTGAAGCAAGATTTATAAATTTAGAATAGTTTTATCATTACGGTTCATAAAACTCATAACTTCTTACATGGATGATATGCAGGCCGACAGCAAATATACTTCAATATTATTGCCCCAGGTTATGATAATAGCAAATTTGTATTTCATCTCAGATTTAAAGGAACTGAAGATTGAACTACAGGTAAAAATAATGCTGTAATAGACTGCTCCGTAATAAGAATGTTTCAATTTCTCAAAATAAGTAAGGTTTTGGAGAAATTTAACTGAAATTTAGTGGATTATTACCTCCAGAAACTACGTTGACTATCAGAAATGGATTCTGTTCAGAATACCATTCGAATTCTTTTTAGAATCGCAAACAGATTCTATTCAGAACCTTCAATCGATTTTTTCAGAATCTCTAACATAATTCTAAGCGGACTCTATTGAAAATCTCATACAAATTCCGAAAAGATTTTGCCCCGAATCTCGTTTTGTTCAGAATCGCGAATGGATACTCTTTAGAATTCCAGAATGATTCTGTTTTTCTTTTCTATCTTTTGTTTTTGACCCTGATCGGATTATGTTCAGATTCCTGAATGATTTTCTTTAGAATCTCAAAAGGATTCTGTTTAGAATCCCAAACGGATTCTGTTTAGAATCCCAAACAGATTCTGTTCAGAATTCCAGGCGGATTCTGCTTAGAAACTCAAACGAATTTTGCTTCGAATATGGAGCGGATGCTGCTTAGAGTATTTTTAAGAATCCCTTTGTTATTTGCTACGAACAACAAGTATGAAAAGCATGAGATCAAAATTACAAAATTAGTTGTTAGTTGATTATTTAGGAAAAAAAAGCATAGAATATTTTCTGCCAACTGAGCCGACAAGATGCTATATATGGCGAAAAAACATTTTCTTATGTCAAGTCCACTACAAATCTTGCAAATATACTGCGGCCCACTTCAACAGGCTTCAACAGCTCAAAACGTCTGTGCTGCCCTTCATAGTAAGCATCCTGGGGACCACTGGACTAGGAGCACCAATTGCAAGGGAGTTCGTGGGGCAGTATCATGCGGGTTTTATGGGCGAACGCTCCACCACGGACCAGGTGTTCGCCATTCGCCAAGTACTGCAGACTTCAAAGCCGCATATGATCGGGACCAGCTATGGCAGCTAATGCAGGAACACGGATTTCCGGATAAACTGACACGGTTTGTCAAAGCGACGATGTATCGGGTGATGTGCGTAGTTCGAGTTTCAGGGGCATTCTCGAGTCCCTTCGAAACCCGCAGAGGGTTACGGTAAGGTGATGGTCTTTCGTGTTCGCTATTCAACATCGCTTTGGAAGGGATAATACGAAGAGCAGGGATTGACACGGGTGGTACAATTTTCAATAAGTCCGTCCAGCTATTTGGCTTCGCCGACGACATATATATTATGGCACGTAACTTTGAGAAAATGGAGAAAGCCTACATCAGACTGAAGAGGGAAGCCAAGCGGATCGGACTAGTCATCAATACGTCGAAGACGAAGTACATGATAGGAAGAGGTTCAAGAGAAGACAATGTGAGCCACCCACCGCGAGTTTGTATCGGTGGTGACAAAATCGAGGTGGTAGAAGAATTTGTGTATTGGGCTCACTGGTGACTGCCGAAAATGATACCAGCAGATAAATTCGGAGACGCATAGTGGTTGGAAATCGTACATACTTTGGACTCCGCAAGACGCTCCGATCGAATAGAGTTCGCCGCCGTACCAAACTGACAATCTACAAAACGCTCATTAGACTGGTAGTCCTCTACGGACACGATACCTGAACGATGCTCGTGAAGGACCAACGTGCCAACGGCAACGTGAAGGAGTTTTCGAAAGGAATGTGCTGCTTACCATCTATGGTGGGGTGCAGATGGCGGACGGTACGTGGAGGTGGCGAATAAACCATGAGTCGCATGAGCTGCTGGGAGAACCATCCATCGTTCACACCTCGAAAATCGGACGACTGCGGTGGGCCGGGCACGTAGCCAGAATGTCGAACAGTAACCCGATGAAAATGGTTGTCGACAACGATCCGACGGGCACAAGAAGGCGAGGTGCGCATCGGGCAAGGTGGGAGATGACTTGCGAATCCTCCGTAGACTGCGTGATTGGCGACGTGTAGGCATGGACTTCGGCCTTAGTCTGAATAAATATATAATAAGAGATGCGCTTACTCTAGCCACACCACCACGCTATCTGTATGAAAGCATTACGTTATTAAATACATAAGCTTCCACCATTTGCATTGATGATGCCACGATAATACTCGAATATGAAAGAAAAAAGAGCAACCAGGGTTTCGACTTTTCGTTTCAATGAGACCAAAGCAATCGTTTTTCGGGCCAAGGGAAAATCTTGTTTCGTTGTTTATGTTGAGGATCATCTTTCACCCATCAATCTTTTCTCTAGAATTTGCATTGGAAGATGAGCGAAAATCTTGCCTATTAGATGAAAATCCTTTTTCGTTTCATTACTTTTATCTCTCACTCACTTTTCGCGAGAATTATCGCAGAACAATTACAAAATTGTATGGCCGCGCCGGGATTCGAACCCAGAGTAGTAACAATAATAGCTGTTGGGATGCGCTTATTTTAGCCACATCACCACGCTATCTGAATAAAAGTGTTAAGTTATTTGTTCCACATAAGCTACTAGGGCAAATGATCCGATAGTCGTGGGTGTTCCTATAGTTGCGGTAGTACAGTGTGCGTTAAATCAACGAATCAAACGCAGCAACCCATTACGTCTAATGATAAAACGATATGTCAATATACGAAGCAAGTAAAAACCGCATAGATTATCTTGAAAAACTGGTAAATATATAAAAAATACCTTACTAAATTTTTGCCTGTGCACCAATAGTTGCGGTAGTGTTCCTATAGTTGCGAGTCTCGTAAGAAAACAATGGGAATCGCAACTATAGGAACACGAATTAAAAAATACCGCAACTATTGGAACAGTGTACCAATTATTGTAGTTGATATTTTAGGACGGAATACATGGAATGCATGCGACAGAAGCACTTTTCCAATAAAATAAATGGGGAACGCTTTCGAATATATATCCAAGGTAAGCGAAATGGAATTTCATTTAATTCTAGGGAAATGAATAGTGTTGGAACGTGCTTAGTTCCTCCACTATTGGATCATTTACCCTACCATTTGCATTGATGATGCCACGAAAAGACTCGAATATAACGTTTAGCGGCAATCGTGAGCGAAAAATGATTATCACTCTCCAGGCTGTTTTTCTTTCCCGAAAAGCGATTTCTTCCCGAAAATTTTCGTGAGGGAGCATCCTGTGCTCCTGAGATTGAATGAGCATTACGAACCCTGCTAAGCGTATTAGGGAGCCGTGGGGTGTGTGCTCGATTCCCTTCTAATGGGTAGATTTTTTATTGTTGAGTGGAAAATTCTCCACTGGTACACTGGGTGTTTTGTGAATATCCTATCCGTTGTCTAATGCTAGGTGCTAAGTATTCAGTTTGTAAGACCTCTTCTTAGACGATGTTCCTGGTCTGTCTTAACTCTTATATAGTAAAAGAATTCCTTATTACACCAATAGACCAAGTATGATTGTATGAGATTGACAATTTAAAGCAAAAAAATGACGCAAGACCATCGTAATACTTCTGATTGACCGTTGCAAAACAACCTTCTTTCAAAATGGATTTCACATAAATTAATTTGTAAGATTTAGACTCAGGTTCATTTCCAATAGGTAATTATCAATTGCTTTTCAACAAAAATACCGTCAGGTTAATCTCACTTTAGTATTGAGCTTGCACATACAGCTGCAAATGCGATTAAAATGATTAATGACAGGCTTGTTGGTTGAAGAATGTTTGAACCAAGTGTTCTTAAAACAGTACATAATAGGGACAATAATACTGGCAAATGCGATTGGTTTCCATGTTTTGTTTAATGAAGTTTAATTTAAAAATAGACAATCATCATAGACACTTTTGGATGGCAATGATATTCCTAATGGTTTATTGCTAAAGCATTTTTACCCACTGGAGAGCGCTTTAGCAATGATGAACAAGATTTTTTGGATATGAGTTTTCAAAGAAATAAAAAAATCAATGCTCTGCAAGGTACCAGCTCGGTGTGAGCTACCATGCGTTTTCATCTATTCCTAGTCAGAGTTGCATTTGTTTGCTTTCCTTTAGTATTAAGGCCTAACAGATTGCTAAAATGCGGCTATAAATTGTATATTATTGCTTGATGAAATTCTTTGCCTTTGAAGCGTGACGTATTTACGTACTATCATGGCGCGGCACATCAATCGGTTCCCAGTAAACGGCACTAACGCTGCGGCTTATTTTGTTATGCCGCAACAGATGAAACCGATGTTGCAGCGAAGGCCAAAGGTGACGATCCTAAAACGGAAATCGAGATTATTCCATTGGGAGCAAATCTTAATCTTTGATTGCATGATAGCCGAAGGTTTCTATTGCAAGGAATCGTAGCTTTGCTAAACGTTTCAAGTCCGCGCACTCACAAGTGCGCGTCCATCCATCTCGCACCAACAACGTAAGATCACTCTCTCATTTGCATACAAGTGAGGACAACTGCGACGTTGGTATTTTCAGGAAGAAACAAACAACAGCGCTGTTCAATGCTCAGTGCGATCACTCGCGATGCGAAGAATTTGATAATTGATTCTCTCGCGAGCTCGGGAATGTGCAAGCTTCTCGTGGGGATGTAGTCAGTCGATGCATGCCGCGGTGCGGTTCAGAGTTGCCAGAAGTGGGATCAATTCCCCAATTTGAAAGCACTGCGTTTCTTATCTACATGTATTATATTGTTCAGAATTTGGACAAATCTAATTATGAGCTGTATAATTACGATCTCTGTTTATGAATTTTATACAAAGTTTTCAATTGTTAACAACAAGATTGCATATCGGACTTCTATATGGGTCTTTTGCGATAACAGTTTTTGAGTGTATTTAAAAATATAAATTGGCACCACATGCACTGTTTTGGTATAATAATTGTACACGCGGTGAATGGTGTGAACTGTCTGTGCACGGCTACACGCTAGAAGGAATTGACGTAATTGGCATTGGAATGAGTATTTTTTCGTCGCCTCTGCTTTTGTTTGGGCTTGTCATCATCATCACACTTCATTGCCCTGACGAATGCAAATAACGGATCATTCGCATTTCGCCGTGCCGCACCACTGCCACCGCTGCTGGCTGCGTTTCGCGCCCGCTCGCTTCGGTGATGTTTGTTTACATTGCGCAAATGTTTGATCGAGAAAAGGAAGATGTTTTTAATCGTGGTGCTTGTGCGCGGCTCTCGAGCGATGGATGACGGACAGCAGCCAGCATCAGCAGCAGTACGCGAAATAAGGACGAAGACGTTTCGATGATGGATGCCTTTCAGTCCATATGAGATATGGCTCACTTGAGCTTGCGGGGATTTTCTGAGGTGCATTCTGCGGGAATGTTTACAATTTGTTCCCGTCTTGTCTAGTGGGTGTCTAGCGCAGAATTGACCTGGCGAGGTCGTTAGGGATGACGCTGTTTTCATGGTGAGTTTCAAACGTTGTAATTGACTGGCTTTGGATGTTATGTCTAATATACAGTGTTGATTAATGACGGAAGTTCCTAAACGCATTCATTTAGGTTGCTAAGGGGTTGTCACCTGCTTAAAGGTAGCATGTGACAGATGTGCACGTTTTCCTTGGAATGGTTATTAACCCATCAGTATTGAAAGAAGTGTTGGAGTTAATCTTCCTTGTATGTGCACAACACTCTCCAACAGAACAATACAACAGATCATCATCTTCAATCGATTGTAGCCATATAGCAATCGATCGTCTGCTGCGCAGTCCTTCAAACACATGTATCCTATCCTACCTAAACGACGGCTAGCCTGTTGGTATAATAATGGGATGAACTCCACTCGTCTGGGCAGTGCGATAACACAGTAGTTTGACCGCGCTGTACTAAAACTGTCCAAGGTACCTGATCATCACTCTCGCTCTTCGGAGAAGCTGGATTGTGCAGTGGTGAATTTCCATCTGTTGTACGCAAAGGTCAAACTCGCTCGATAACGAAGATGCTAGGCAGTTCCGATCGATCCGTGGTACACACAACATCGAGAGTATACCGCAGTTCCTTAAAATAAAGTTCTTTGTTCAAACTTGTTAGAACAATATAGTGTCAGTTCGGAGCTAAGCATGTGCATGGAGTAGGAGTAAAGTGCTGTGAGATCGGTGAGAAACATAGCTTGTGGAAGTGAATCCTATGCCTGAAACTCCTTTTGGTACCACCTTAGGCCTATTTGTGTTTGTCACTGGATGTCTCCAACCGGTCCCAGTCGATGGAAAGTGCGATGGTTGTTCCGCACTTGAACCTTTGAGAACCGGAGTATAAAGACAGCGCAGACAGTGGCAGAGCATTTCCATCCGGATGGTTACTGATGTCGCCGAAGGGATAGACTTCAAACACGTATACACATTTACAACATTAGCAGCTAAGTAAAACCAATAGTTTTAAGTAAATACTGGGTGGGTTAATAAATGGGATATGCATGTTAAATTTCAGCATTTTTTTTATTTACTGATGATTTCGTGGAGTTTAATCGTTTAGTTGAATTTTTGACGCTGAGCCGCGAACCTGTGCAGGCTGCTTTCTCGCAGACCAGCAGATCTCACACATGTTTAGTTAATTGTAATTTCATGATTTTGTCTCATGCCGGTGGGTGGTTTTTCCCCGAGTGACAGGGTTTCAAGTTTTTTTTTATAATGTTCTAAATCCGCATAATACCCAAAGAAAAAACTATTTTCCAGATTTTGCGACGAAAAACTCTTTCACCGCCGCTTTTGAAACCTGAAACAATCTTGTACCACGCGCCTCCACATTATGATCATTGATCACAACTGCCTGTATGCTTCTGGGTCCTCTGAACCGAAGATGCTTTGATAATGCAAACAGTGTTCGGACCTTTTTCTAGCATCAATGATCATCGAAACCTCATCTGGTAATAACAGAATAAAACTTACCAAAGTCGTAATTTATCTTTAACGGATACCCGCTCCGCTGGGTAATAAACCAAAGTTTAAACCCTCGGAACCAAACCGGCTGCGAAGTGCTCACTTTTTACGGCCTGCCAAATGCTTTAATTTGCACCCGGCAAGCGTTGTAGGTGGGAATCTAATTGAATGTGGCCAACGGCAGCGGCCCACCGCAGAACCAGTGCGCACAACGTTAATTATGCTAATGAAGCGCTTCAGCCTTAGCTGAATCACCCGCAACACCGCCCCAAGAGATATTCCCACTTTTGACGCCGAGTAAGATCTTAATTTTCGTTTGTTAATTCATGACTTACCTATAAGGAAGGAAAAAGGGATTCAAATTACATCTCTTGTTTCGATATCAGCGGGGATTCTAACTGTGCGCTGTGCCCGTGGGTCCGGATCCGTCGCTTTTGAATAGCTTACACTCCACTAATGATATCGTATTTAATCGTTTTTCTTGATTTTCTCGTTTCAGGAGGATCCGATAGCAACAAGGGTAAAAGTAAAAAGTGGCGCAAAATCCTCCAGTTTCCACACATATCGCAATGTATAGATCTCAAGAACAAAATAGGTAAGTGGATAATACTTTGACTGACACAAAAAGGATAACATGGACTTATGGGAAACCACAAAATTAATTTCTGTTGCTTATTTTTCCGACGGTCTTTTGAATGTGCTATTTACGGCGCAAGGTTTTGAAAGGGGAATAGTGTCCTATTTCTTTTCTGTTTGGTATAATCTTCTCATGGAAGAGTTCATTCTATTGCTTCATATGGAGAACCAAAGCCTTTGCTGAACGCATACTAATTTGGCGCTGAATATATGTTTGAAGTATTAACGGACTGTTGAAAAAGTTTTCCCTATTGTGATATGAATTACTTATAGATATGAATAGGGATAATGAACTCAATTGAAATTTAGTTTCTGTGAAAATTGAATGACTGTGTAGGACATCAAGTGCCACATCGAGGAAATTGTCACACTGTATGCTTAAAAAACCTTTTTTTTGTTTGTCAAAGTGAAAAAAATATCAGTAATATGTAATAAAATTAGCATTAGCATTAGCATTTAGCAGTTCGCACAAATTCGTAGGTGGTACAAGCCAAGACTATTGTATGAGAGTAGCATCACTTTCATCCGTTACCACAGATATTGATTTGGGACTAATCACTAACTCTTAGATGCAAGCAATGCACTCTCCAATAGTCGAGATCTGTCCTGGCCACGTCCTTGCGAATGCTGAGGAAGGGGAAGGATGGTTTGTTGGACACCTACTTAAGAAAGATGCAGAGAACTCTACGACCTCTCATAGGTGCCACGGGAGGTTTTGGGATTGCGTGAAAGGTTATAACAGTAGGAATCGTTTTGGTATAACGTGAAACACAGAAAGAACTAAGATGGAAATACAAAGTAGGAAAGGGACGAGCCTGGAATTGAACCCAAGACCTCCTGCTTATAAGGCAGAAGCGGAAGCCACTAGACCACCGAGCTCGTCATCAGCAATATGTAATAAAATGGATAAAAAATTTCATTTTCAGCGTTTCACATACGTATGAAAATTTGATAAAATGAATTTGTTAATGCAAATACCCATTACAATGCGTCACATTTCAAGCTACGCATCTCTAAGATCTCATAATGTGCACAAAAAACGGGGAAGGAAGGCACATCAAACTGAACGTTTGAGTGAAACGGTTGGTCGGAATGGCCGATTGACTGAAAATGTCGGTTGGACGAATAGGTCATTTGTCCGAAAATGCAGTTTTTCGAAAGGGTCTTTTAGCGGAACGGTTTATACGCCGAAAATGTTGTTTGGCCGAAAGCGACATGTGGCCGAAAAGAGGACATACGGCTGTACTGGTGATTTGGCCGAAAAAGTCCTTTGCCAAAATTATCGTTTGACTAAAAATGTTGTTTGGCAGAACGGGTCAAATGATCGAGACTGCCGTCGTTGTGCTGAAAAGGCTATTTGGTTGAAAATGCAAACTGGCTGAAAAAGTACGCATTGCTAAGATTTTAAAATGTACGTGAATTTTGTCAAAAATGACATACGGCTGAAGAGAATAGATGGCTGAAGTGGTAACCCCAATGATAATGATTCTGGCTCCGTAAAGTTGGTTTCACGATGTCTGAGCCTGCCAAATGAACGAATAGCTCACCAAAAATTAAGCAATACCGTCGTCGGTCGTGTCCGAAATGTAGCAAGGTAATTTTTTTCAACCGCCAAAATCAACGAAAAACGCAGATCTCGAGTTCATTCCGCTATCCAAAACACGTTCGAACGCTCACTGATTCATTCTTTTTATACCGCACAAATCAGAACGTAAATAAATCGGGTCTCGTAATCGGACTTCCCCGTTAAACATGTTCAATAGCGCACCAATTAATTTTCTTTTTGCCGCACAAATCTGAACGAAATAATGCGATTCTTGAAATCTTTCTGTTCTCTTAAACACGTTCGATCGCGCAGTATTTTTATTTGTTCGACCGCACAAATCAGAACGGAATATCACGGATGCCGTGATCGGTCTTTTCTCCAAAACACGTTCGATCGCGCACTCCACGGCTGAACTTGTCATTAAGCCAGGAAAGACGTTTGTCCGAAATGGTTGACGAAAATGGCCGAAAATGTCGTTTGGGCAAAAAAGAAATGCAATTTGTCCGAAATGGTTGTTTGCCAGAAAAAGCAATTTTGGCGAAAATGTCATGTGGCTGAACGAGTGCTACGCCCGGAAATATGTTATTTGACCGAAAAAGTGAGCATCGCTATGATCCTAAAATGCACACAAAAAATCTTACACAGGAGAGAGGTTCAGTTGAAAGCCATTTGGCGGAATGCCACATAGCCGAATAACACGCTGTGTGAGAAGCGATCTAGCCGAATTTCATTTGGCAGGAGTTAGCGTTTGACCAAATGCGGTTGAAGTGGTGTTCAGCTGAATAAGTCGTTTGGCCGAATATAAGTGACATGTCGGCCTCCGCCGACATCTCAATGCATCGTACGTGGATATTCCTCGGAAAAAACTGTAAAAAAAAAACAAAAATTTCATCATTTCATCAAAGGAATTGACGATGAAATTCTTAAAACAAAATAATTTGGTAGTTTCGTAGAATTTGCTAAGGAAACTCGAAAAAATCTCGCAGAATTGGCTGAGGAAATCCGAATGAGTATCAATAACCATATAATTCGAAGCTTTTTTTTTTGTTTCTTTATTAAAATAATTCGTAGCTGATACTTGACTAGAACTTGCGAAATGTACAGGAAACCAAATAAATGGAGCTTGGCGTTTGCTATCCGTTTCCAATCGATACATTTGGAGAGCTCATATATGTTTAGTCAACAACGACTCCGCTCACGTTCTCACGGTAATGTAGGAAAGAAAGAATTGTAAGTTCGACTTTATTTGCTACTAGATATCGAGAATACCTCTGCATCCACACGATTGTCTAGGAAAAGAGTATCGTGTTAGTTACAAAGGATATTTTATCTGGAATAACTTTGGTGAGCAATGCGATCCATGAGATGGGATGTATTAAAACGCATCTAAAATATCCTTCTCACGTTGCTTTCAATCGAACTGGCGTGCCAAACGAAACTACAATTAATTAGCTCACCGAGCTTGAAAAGCAGAAGAAAATATTTTGGATGATCACGTGATCGTTCAGTGTGCTGTCCATACGATAAAACGCGCACTGATTAATTTACAATCGTTCTGAGTGCTGTTCAAAGCACAATAAAATGCACTTTCAGTTACACGAAATACGATCAATCATGTACGATTCGATATGCTGACCAATCGCAAAAAACAGAAAACAAAAACCATCCGAATCTCAAAAGTGTTCCGCGTCCTGATCGAATCACTCAATCGCGTAAAACTTGCTGAGTCAATTTGGAATAACTTGCCGAAGACAATTCGAAGAATTTGCTTAGGATGAATTTGTCAGGAAAATACCAAAACGTTGACGATGAATTTGCGAAGAACATGTCGAAGGAATTTCGAAGAATTTGCCGAGGAAATTGAAAGGATTTTGTTGAGGAAATCTCGAAGAATTAGCGCAGAAAATTCTGAAAAATTATACAAAGGCTTTTTCGAATAATCTGCCGAAGAAATATTGAAGAAAATGCAGAAAAATATTGTAACGCCGCCGCGGTTAGCAAAAATTATTATGGCGCTTACTGCCAAGGAGGAAGGAGTTTCTGAAGCCTCCTTTCAAGAGGCTCGGAAGCCTTATTTCAAGAGGCTTGAAAGCCTCCTTTCAAGAGGCTCGGAAGCCTCCTTTCAAGAGGCTCGGAAGCCTCCTTTCAAGAGGCTCGGAAGCCTCCTTTCAAGAGGCTCGGAAGCTTCCTTTCAAGAGGCTCGGAAGCCTCCTTTCAAGAGGCTCGGAAGCCTCCTTTCAAGAGGCTCAGAGCGCCTCCTTTCAAGAGGCTCAAGCCTCCTTTCAAGAGGCCTCAGAAGCCTCCTTTCAAGAGGCCTCAGAAGCCTCCTTTCAAGAGGCTCAAGCCTCCTTTCAAGAGGCTCAGAGCCTCCTTTCAAGAGGCTCAGAGCCTCCTTTCAAGAGGCTCAGAAGCCTCCTTTCAAGAGGCTCAGAAGCCTCCTTTCAAGAGGCTCAGGCCTCCTTCAAGAGGCCTCCTTTCAAGAGGCTCAGAGCCTCCTTTCAAGAGGCTCAAGCCTCCTTTCAAGAGGCTCGGAAGCCTCCTTTCAAGAGGCCTGGAAGCCTCCTTTCAAGAGGCCCAAGCCTCCTTCAAGAGGCCTCGGAAGCCTCCTTCAAGAGGCCTGGAAGCCTCCTTTCAAGAGGCTCTGGAAGCCTCCTTCAAGAGGCTCAGAGCCTCCTTCCAAGAGGCCTGGAAGCCTCCTTCCAAGAGGCTCAGAAGCCTCCTTCAAGAGGCCTCAGAGCCTCCCTTCCAAGAGGCTCAGAAGCCTCCTTCAAGAGGCTGGAAGCCTCCTTCCAAGAGGCTCGGAAGCCTCCTTCAAGAGGCTCAGAAGCCTCCTTCAAGAGGCTCAGAGCCTCCTTCAAGAGGCTCTGGAAGCCTCCTTCCAAGAGGCCTCAGAGCCTCCTTCCAAGAGGCTCAGGCCTCCTTCAAGAGGCTCAGAAGCCTCCTTCCAAGAGGCTCGGAAGCCTCCCTTCCAAGAGGCTCAGGCCTCCTTCCAAGAGGCTCAGGAAGCCTCCTTCCAAGAGGCCTGGAAGCCTCCTTCCAAGAGGCTCAGAGCCTCCTTCCAAGAGGCTCAGAAGCCTCCTTCCAAGAGGCTCAGAAGCCTCCTTCCAAGAGGCTCAGGCCTCCTTCCAAGAGGCTCAGAAGCCTCCTTCCAAGAGGCTCGGAAGCCTCCTTCCAAGAGGCTCAGGCCTCCTTCCAAGAGGCTGGAAGCCTCCTTCCAAGAGGCTCAGGCCTCCTTCCAAGAGGCTCAGAGCCTCCTTCCAAGAGGCTCAGAAGCCTCCTTCCAAGAGGCCTCGGAAGCCTCCTTCCAAGAGGCCTGGAAGCCTCCTTCCAAGAGGCTCAGAGCCTCCTTCCAAGAGGCTCAGAGCCTCCTTCCAAGAGGCCCGGAAGCCTCCTTCCAAGAGGCTCAGGAAGCCTCCTTCCAAGAGGCCTCAGGCCTCCTTCCAAGAGGCTCAGAAGCCTCCTTCCAAGAGGCTCAGGCCTCCTTCCAAGAGGCCTGGAAGCCTCCTTCCAAGAGGCTCCAGCCTCCTTCCAAGAGGCTCAGAGCCTCCTTCCAAGAGGCTCAAGCCTCCTTCCAAGAGGCTCGGAAGCCTCCTTCCAAGAGGCCTGGAAGCCTCCTTCCAAGAGGCTCAGCCTCCTTCCAAGAGGCCTGGAAGCCTCCTTCCAAGAGGCCTGGAAGCCTCCTTCCAAGAGGCTCAAGCCTCCTTCAGGCCTCAGGCCTCCTCAGGCTCAGAGGCCTCCTTCCAAGAGGCTCAGAAGCCTCCTTCAAGAGGCTCAGAAGCCTCCTTTCAAGAGGCTCAGGCCTCCTTCAAGAGGCCTGGAAGCCTCCTTTCCAAGAGGCCTGGAAGCCTCCTTCCAAGAGGCTCAGGCCTCCTTTCAAGAGGCTCAGAAGCCTCCTTTCAAGAGGCTCGGAAGCCTCCTTCAAGAGGCCTGGAAGCCTCCTTCAAGAGGCTCCAGCCTCCTTCAAGAGGCTCAGGCCTCCTTCAAGAGGCCTGGAAGCCTCCTTCAAGAGGCCTGGAAGCCTCCTTTCAAGAGGCTCAGAGCCTCCTTCAAGAGGCCTGGAAGCCTCCTTTCAAGAGGCTCAGAAGCCTCCTTCAAGAGGCCTGGAAGCCTCCTTTCAAGAGGCTCAGAGCCTCCTTTCAAGAGGCCTCAAGCCTCCTTTCAAGAGGCTCAGGCCTCCTTTCAAGAGGCTCAGAAGCCTCCTTTCAAGAGGCTGCCTCCTTTCAAGAGGCTCAGAGCCTCCTTTCAAGAGCCTCCTTTCAAGAGGCTCAGCCTCCTTTCAAGAGGCTCAGGCCTCCTTTCAAGAGGCTCAGCCTCCTTTCAAGAGGCCCTGGAAGCCTCCTTTCAAGAGGCCTCAGAGCCTCCTTTCAAGAGGCTCAGAGCCTCCTTTCAAGAGGCCCGGAAGCCTCCTTTCAAGAGGCTCAGAAGCCTCCTTTCAAGAGGCCTGGAAGCCTCCTTTCAAGAGGCTCACAGCCTCCTTTCAAGAGGCCCAAGCCTCCTTCAAGAGGCCTGGAAGCCTCCTTTCAAGAGGCCTGGAAGCCTCCTTTCAAGAGGCCTCAGAGCCTCCTTTCAAGAGGCTCAGAGCCTCCTTTCAAGAGGCTCAGAAGCCTCCTTCAAGAGGCTCAGAAGCCTCCTTTCAAGAGGCTCAGAAGCCTCCTTTCAAGAGGCTCAGAAGCCTCCTTTCAAGAGGCTCCAAGCCTCCTTCCAAGAGGCCTGGAAGCCTCCTTCAAGAGGCTCAGGAAGCCTCCTTCCAAGAGGCTCAAGCCTCCTTCCAAGAGGCCTGGAAGCCTCCTTCCAAGAGGCTCAGAAGCCTCCTTCCAAGAGGCCTCAGAAGCCTCCTTCCAAGAGGCCTCAGAAGCCTCCTCCAAGAGGCTCAGAAGCCTCCTTCCAAGAGGCTCAGAAGCCTCCTTCCAAGAGGCTCAGGCCTCCTTCCAAGAGGCTCAGGCCTCCTTCCAAGAGGCTCAGAAGCCTCCTTCCAAGAGGCTCAGAAGCCTCCTTCAAGAGGCTCAGAAGCCTCCTTCCAAGAGGCCTGGAAGCCTCCTTCCAAGAGGCCTGGAAGCCTCCTCCAAGAGGCTCGGAAGCCTCCTTCCAAGAGGCTCAGGCCTCCTTCCAAGAGGCCTGGAAGCCTCCTTCCAAGAGGCCTGGAAGCCTCCTTCCAAGAGGCTCAGAAGCCTCCTTCCAAGAGGCCTGGAAGCCTCCTTCCAAGAGGCCTGGAAGCCTCCTTCCAAGAGGCTCAGGCCTCCTTCCAAGAGGCTCAGAAGCCTCCTTCCAAGAGGCCTGGAAGCCTCCTTCCAAGAGGCTCAAGCCTCCTTCCAAGAGGCTCAGAGCCTCCTTCCAAGAGGCTCAGAAGCCTCCTTCCAAGAGGCCTGGAAGCCTCCTTCCAAGAGGCTCAGAGCCTCCTTCCAAGAGGCCTGGAAGCCTCCTTCCAAGAGGCTCAGAAGCCTCCTTCCAAGAGGCTCAGCCTCCTTCCAAGAGGCCTCAAGCCTCCTTCCAAGAGGCTCGGAAGCCTCCTTCCAAGAGGCTCGGAAGCCTCCTTCCAAGAGGCTCGGAAGCCTCCTTCCAAGAGGCTCGGAAGCCTCCTTCCAAGAGGCTCGGAAGCCTCCTTCCAAGGGGCTCGGAAGCCTCCTTCCAAGGGGCTCGGAAGCCACCTTCCAAAAGGCTCGGAAGCCTCCTTCCAAAAAGCTCGGAAATCTCCTTTCAAAAGGCTCGGAAGCCTACCTTGAAGAGGCTCAGATCTTCAAAGACTTGTAGGAAGCTTGATGTATGAACATGATTTGAATTGGAAAACTTCACGAAAACCAAAACCTCCTGAGAAAAAGGTTGAGTACCGCTGCTTTTCGGTCTTGTAGTTTCCGGTCAATTGTTTTCTGCTCGAATGACTTTCGGCCAAACGGCCCTTCCTTGAAGTTTACAGCTGAATTATGGATTTTAAAAAATCGCTGATATTAATCGAAAATTGACTTGCACTGGCTGGTACTAATCGAAAATATAAACTTGTACCGAAAGGCTATATGATAACTCCACAGGTTTCATTTGACGGGTAATCCTGTCTCATTAATATTGAGGTCAGAAGCTATGGCCAAAAAAAGCTATTTTATGCGCAATTTTTGTTGCATAAGTCGATTGTACTGTGCAATGTTTCCCTCTGTATGTAACCTCACAAGTCTCTTCCGCATTAATGAAAAATGGCATCAACCAGCTTGGTCATTGCTGTCTTGCTTACACCCAAGGAAGTCAAGCAAATATCGCGCCCAACAATTTCTTAAGGCAGAGCACAAATCGTACCTTGGACTTGGACACTGTTTTACCGTTGGGCGACAATCTTACAAATCATACAATTTTATTTCTGTATCCCCACGTAGATACCAGCATCCGCTTCATAAAAAGGAACCGTTCCGTAGATCTCGAATTACGGATACAAATTAAATCAAACGAAATGAAAACTCTTTTGATACGCAAGGGCATATCCAATTTTCCCTACTTCTTTTATGTTCGCCCATTCCAACGAACGAACGCGTAATCAACCATCGGATTTTGCACTGTGCAGGGAATGGTAGATGTGTAAGATCCAGCAAGCTGGATGTCACTCCGCATCTCCAAATTATACCGAAAGGATAATGATTTCCGCTTCATTCCTCCCGAGAAAACAGCGCGCGCTCGCGCCCTTTTCTTCGCCATGTTTTCGCTCGTCGAAACAGCAGCACGGGATTAGATTACATCAAGCGTAAGTGGTAAAAATGACTTCCCCAGTATCGCAACATAATCCGCGCCACTGCTCATAGGAGACGAATCCGGGGATTACACCAGCAGCGGGAGGAAATGAATTCAAATGAATTCAAAGTCGTCCACACACACGGTGTCTTTGGCCGAGGGAGTTTAAAATAATAAAAAAAAAGTTGGGTATGCTGTGGAATTATGAAATAAAGAGAACTACTCCGGATGGAATAACCTCACTCACATGTAAGGAGGATACAAAAAAAATTGAAATGATGGGTTTTTCGGCGATACTGTCGAATTGATTGCAAAAATATTCTCCCATAGAAACACCGCATTTATCGGTGGGGACGGTCCACAAATGTGTACGTCGTTGTGTGCATTTCGGAGAAAATCTATCTAATGATACAGAAAATGGGAACGGAAGTGAGATGACAGCTTCTGAAGCCGTTCCTAAATTCAGTGAACTTTAGCTTTGTTCTTTTATTCCATTTTTGATAATACGGTTTGTAGGTCAACGAAGGTTATCATCCAGTGCCGGAATGTACCACAGAAGGACGACATTGCGGTGAATCGTGGAAAAGGATCGAAATAATGGGTTTTCTATTCAACCCTCCTAAATGGCTTCCATTTGGGAAGTGGTTGAGTTTGGTATCAGTTGGAAGACCAGTCGCGTAGTTCGACTTCACGTTATTTGAAATCTCAGATTATTGTACATACATAGTGTCTTCCCATTCTTCTTCTCTTGTCTTACAGTTTTTTGATACAATTACTATTGATTGAAAGAAAATGTGATTTTTCATAGTAAATTAATAATTTCTATCACTCGAACCACGTTGCTGCTATCGCTCTCAAATTTGTTAATTTTTATCGTTCAATTTCTTAAAATATAATAAATTACCATCAAACATATGGCATTTGACAATCCCATTGCCGAAGTTAATGTATGAACATCAAATGGTAAAGATTATTCAAGATTTTGTTATTGAGCAGTGATTTATCAATTAGAAGTTTAAGAATAATGACTCAAACAGTCACGACTGAAATCGTTATATAATACATTAATTAGCTGAGTTTTGAATATGCAATAATTATTTAAATCATATATATGGCTTTGACGATTCCAGTGATAATAGTTTACGGTACTCCGCACCGCCATAAATTAGCCGGGGTGCCTCTTGTGGCGACTTTTATGGTACATTACGTCAATACGCATGCCACGTTAAACAAGCAATAAACGCAAAAAGATAAAAACTTATCCGTACGTTTAACCCGGAGGCGACACCCGCATAATTGCTTCAATTGCATTGTTCAGTTCGCAAAAATAAAATCTTAAAACATCCCGCGTACTATAGCGAATTAAGGATCATCAAGCATCATTTGCAACCTTAGTTAGTGGGACTATAGCCATGACCGATACACCTACTCTACACACCATGGTAGTAGGGCAAAGTTGGAAAACTTTGAAAAGGAAATGATAACATGATGTTGATAAGATTGAATCTATTAACAAACGCTGCTTCGGTTTAGCATCGACCAAAACAAAAACGTTCCTTGGAAATGGCTCGTTTTTCACAGAAATTCAAAAATTACTTTTATTACCGTTATCTTTTTATCAGAATAACAAACATATGGAAATTATTCGAAACGCAGAAGAAATTAGAAATTTCTAATGTTAGAATTGAAACAAAAAAGCAAAATTTCCACTGGAAAAAAAGAACGTTTCATTGTTTCATTCTTTATGGAAACTTTTTAAAACTTTTTAAATCTCTTTTAAAAAATAATATTTAGTAATTGTAAATGAAATTTTGGAGAATTTATTGTTCTTTGTGGGAGTTGATTTTGCTGCCGTTCCGCATTCAGGTCATGCAGCAATTTCTGCATCTAGCATCCGGGGATAGGTGAACCCACGCGTCACAATGAACTTTACACGGTTCACGTCATACACCTTTCAGCCCGAAGGATACCGAGCTGGCCGCGCTCGGCAGCAGAACGCTCGTAAGCCCCGTCACATCAACCGACAGCGACTGGGGGTTCCTCTCTAATCTATATTAATGGATAGAACGCTGGCTGACGTGACGGTAGCCTCCTAGCGATTTTCTATGTGCATTGCTAGAAGCGGAACTAAAAGCTCCGTGTAAACGAAGGCCAATGCCTGCCAGGTATCGTGCACGGCCAGCATCAGCACCCGCAGGGAGGGTGGTGATGGTGGTGATGATCCGGAAAAATACCGTCCACAGTTCGGGTCATTACAAGCGGCTTACAGTGTCACCACCGTTATCGCTTGCATCATCATCAGAATTGTAAGCATCGCAGACGTCATGTGATTATTATGTATGAGCGCAGAATAAAATGACTGCTTGGGATGAGTGACATCAGTTCCATTAGTGTCTCTTTTCTACATACATCCAGGAGTACACTGGTTTTCACGATTCTGAATGATTCTGCTGATCATTATTATAGCTTGTTTGGATTGAGAGCGTTTTTTTACATGAAACAAGCAGTACGTGAACGATTTTTCCGATTTTTAAGCTTTTAAAGTAAAATGCCTGATTAAGGTACACCGGGGCAAGTTGAAACGGTTTTTTCAAAGTTGAAGTTTGAAGTGCTGTAAAAAAATCATCCTTTGATACATTTTTAATCCGTTTGCGGTGTTTTATATTTCGGGCCAAAGATTATGCATAAAAAATAAGCAACCTTACCAAACTTTTTTATAAATATTTTGTATACTGAAAATATGTTTTTATATGCATTTTTGCAACTTGCCCCACATATCGGGGCAAGTTGAAACACTGCGCTATATACAGACATAACTTAATTTTACCGTATTAAAAACAAAACATATGTTCTCAGTGAGACTCAAGATCCACGAGGTTGTTAAGGTGACTGTACTGCCAGGATTCGCAAAAGAGTCCCATGAAAAGTTTTGACGGTTTTTATTTTCTTTCAGAAATTAGCTCAAAATTGTCTCCTGTTTAAGAAAAAATGATAAAATAGTAGGCTTTGTTCTAGAAATTTGAAAATCAAATCCCATTTGTGTAGTCTCATCTTGATATTTTCTCTCATAAAAGACACATTTCAGATTTTGATACTCTTTTACACAAAAATAAACTAAAATATGGGACTCTTATGCGAAAAAGGGCAGTATACAACAAAGTCACAAACGTAATTTTCAGGGACCAAATTCAAAAAACTTCGTGAACCAGCAAAAATACACCGTGTGTTAATTCATGGATTCGGGAACACAGATTGTTCCAGAGAACGTGACTGTGTTCCCGAATCCGTGGCTGTTGTTCACGAAAAATACACCGTGAACTTGTTAGTTCACGAATTCATGAACGCTTTTTTTTTGCGTGCAGTTTGATTACGTCCTACTGGTGACCACTCGGATTACTTTTCAGGTTGGTTCATTAGTTAGTTCACTTAAATTGTGTGCCTAATTAATTCGGTTGTGGCTTCTCCATAAATTCACATTAATTAACCAGCGTATCTCTCATAAACTCCTCGATTAGAGAAAGAGGGGACTGGGGAAGTGAATGGTGGAGTTACTGAAATGTTTACATGCTCTATGTTTCATATTTTTGAGTGCCAGTGCTCACTACGAGGAGAAGTTGATTAAGAATCTCAAATCTAGACCATGCAGTTTAACCATGACCGTTTTCATCCTATACTTTAGTGAAGATTGTAGGAGGGCATTCATGACGGGATGGCGGAAATTTATTAAATTTATTTTCAGAAGTTTGGACCTTTTCATAAATTTATGTTCTTCTAATGTGTTTACGGACCATGTTGAATTCTGAAAAAAAAATTACTTTAAATTGCGAGGGTGACGTTTTGAATCGTTGTTTCAACTTGCCCCACACCACGCATTTCTATTTGCCCCGATAGGTTAAAAATGCGGTTCAATTTCAAACGACCATATTTCAAAAATTAAAATGGGTTTTTCATTGATTTTTCATAATCAATATGCTTATTCAACATTGGATGATTGCATACCATGCAAATTTGATGAAAAAACTATTCCAAACATCATTTTGAGACCTGTTTCATTGGCACGTCAAATAGTTGGTTTAGATTTTGCAAAGGGTGGAAAATAAACAATGGCAGGAATTGCTTCTAGTAGTTGCAATTTTCCGGGAATGGCAGTCAGAAGGTGCGCTTAGGGGAGTAGTTTGTTGAAAAAAATAATCAGGGCATTCGGTCATTCCAGATCTAAATTACAGTTTCTGTTTCAACTTACCCCGCATTTCAACTTGCTCCGGTGTACCTTATACATTCTTATCCGCAATCATGTTCGATTAATGGGACATTGTCTTCTATAATATTTTTCAAGCACATCTTCAGTTACTCTCTACTTTGAGTTTTAGATGTTGTAATCCCCGTTTTAGATGTTGTTGTAATGCCAACAAATTATTTTTGTTGTTGTGAGTGATGATCCAAGTCTTCCAAAATTAAGCTGGTTTTCAGGTGATGTTAATATGGGATTTTAAGGGGGAAACTAAGATACTTCCAATGCACAAATAAGACCAATGTGGACACTGGTACTGCAAATCTGTATCTGCGGGAGCACATAATGTTTGCTTTGGAGGAGTCACTATCAAACTATAAGTGCACAACTGAAACCAATAATGTACGCAAATCAACTAGCGGAGTGATGCTAAAATTACATTGTTGTAGCTCTCCCCAAGACACTTTACATTTCTTCACTTATTGGGACACTAGACACACTGTGACACTTTCTACGCGGTTTTTAGGATCTGAACGTCTTTCTTAAAACATTTTCTTGCCGGTTTTGGGATCTAACCTGATTTTTTATGCAGATTATGAGATTTACACGGTTTATGAGCAATTAAAAAAAATACAATTCAATGTTACCTAAATGAATGGGTTCTGTCTTGAAAAACGGTAGGCCGAATGCCGACTGGCTGAATGTCGATTGGTCGAATAATTAAAAAACTCAAAGGTGCAGCCCAATCAGGATGTACGAAAAGGTGACGTAGGACTACGTAGCCTCATCCAATGGATTTTATACGTTGAAGCAGAACTGACCCTGTATTGCTTAGGGGCTTGCCGTAAGTGTTACGATATGTTTATTGTTTACTTCGCTGAACTTCAAATCGATTTCTATATTATTGAATTGGATTTATACATTCTCTATCCGAAAAACTGAAACCTCAAGTGGAATTTTCTCAAAAGATTCCGATTTTGGGTTTGTTGACGTTTGTGGTTGGAAATACGCATTATTGAAAATAAACCATTTTGACAAACACCGGAACAGCTGATAAACAATCTCATTTTAAGTGGGTTCACTGAATTGAAAATGAATTCAGAATACCAGAAATATGAAAATTATTCTTTCCTTGCTAATTTAAATTTTACCTTTTGCGCCTTTCCGAGTTTGTCGTGGCGATCCTAATAAACTAGGTTAGATTTGTTTTTTATAATGCGCCTTGTAAGAAAACTTCCCTTCCTGCTCATGAATGACAGCAGAAGTTATCGCAGCAAATAACTTTTCTGTCGCAACTATCGCTGACGGCCATCACCGCTACCTACGCTATGATTGTTTGTCGATTTGAAGAAAATTCATTTTGAATCAACTCTCTTCTGTTGAATATGATGGTCCTGACAAGAAACGATTTACGATTATTGTTTGGTGGGTAAAATTCAAAACATGCCATTTTATTGGTTCGTTGAGGTTGAACGATCTGTCGCAACCACACCGGCGACTACCAGCAATGCGATGGTTTTCCTTTGAGAATGTTACCAGCGCCCTCGGGCTGCTGCGTCCGCTCCGTTGCTTCCGCTTCCCAGCGTCTGCTTTGCGTGAAGTCTTGTTTGAAATGACGATTAGATCCAAACCTGCAAGTTGCTTGATTTTGATGTTTGTGCTTGCGATGCATGTACGTGAATGGTTGGTTTATCTATTTTTAAACATTTTACCAATTATCGATAATAAATGGGTGAAAATCAGTATTTCCAGATAAATACAAAGAAGCATTGACTCATTCTTGATCGACTGGTCCAAAAAAAAAAATGGAAATCCATCGAGTTCAAAGTCTATCATATTGAGAAGTGAGTAGAGAATTTCATGAAGCGTACAGCGAAGGACAATTCTCACATCTTATAAGAAATAAGATGTGAGAAGTGAGAAGTAATCAGTGACCTTTACCTTCTTTCCTTGTCACACTTCCCACCTCTTGCTTCTGTTTTCCCTCTTATCACCTCTAGCTTCTGTTTTTTCAGTACTCCCCTCCTCTCTTTTTACTATTCAGTTCGCACATCTCTCTTCTCACTTAACTTAATAAGCAACCAATTTTCAACTATTCGGCCAAATGGCATGAAACCAAATGTCACTTAACTCTCCATGTTTTCAAAGTTGGCAGACATCATAACTCAAAAATGTTGGTTCGTTTTGTATGCGGTTTAAATTTTGAGTTCGACGCATTTTTTCTGCCATCGTACGTAGTCGTTTTCTTTATGTAAAAAAAACTAGCTGTATTTACCCGGCCTTGCCCGAAATTGCCAATTTGATGCCTAGTTTTTTTTCTTCAAATTACAAGGAATTAGTTAACAGGGTAATTGTGTTATGTTATTGATACTTCATGATTGATTTATTAACCTTTTGTCTGTGCTCTGGGGTCAATATGACCCCAGGCCACTTTGAGTGGCTACCATTTTTTTTAGTTTTCATCCGATTCTCCTAATTTTTGGTAGTTTGGTAAAACTCGCCGAGATCTGTCTCCTAGGTGCAAATGCGCTTGAAAAATCCTGAAAATATGCTCTACAGTGTACTTTTTTCAAAATACTTACGTTATCTGTGCTCTGGGGTCAAATTGACCTCAAATTGCTTAAACAAATTTTTTGCAATTCCTGATCATAATACCTGGTTTACAGTTGGCGTTTGAGTGATAAAACGGCCTACTTTTCCATACCAATGACATGGGTGCTTTAATGAACATTATGCAACTCAAATGGGTTGCATAAAATTTATTAAAGCACTCATTTGGGTGCTATAATGGAAAACCAGCATTAGAACAATAGTTACATGACCATATTTAGCTAAATTGGCTTGGATGAGTCTTCAAATAGTGCATTCTCGGTGTTATGTAATAAATGAAATAATTTGAAGGACATGACGTCAAATTCTCCAAAGGCAGGTTTATCTATCGCCTTATTGTCTGTCGAGCACACAATGAGGCACGATAACATGGATTCTGTTTGTTTCCTGTAGTAACATGATTTTTTGGCAAGATTGGTCATGTTAAGTAAATAAAATTGTACCATTTTGGTACAGATTTATCATATTAAAGCCTATTTTTCGTCATTGCAAAAAATAACGTGTGCAACTCGTTGCAAAACTCGATTTTTTCAGCACTCGTAGTATTTATCCAACTCGGCAAGCCTCGTTGGGTAAACGTACAACTCGTGCTGAAAAAATCATCTTTTTGCAACTAGTTGCACAAACTACTATTAAATTTGTGCGATAAGAATATTTACACTGAGGAGAATTCTGTATATCGCAATATCTTGAGTAGTCTAAAATAATGAATTCAAATATACCACCACCTAGCGGCCAAGTTCTAAACTTATCAACGCCTCATTCCAAAGCACACGATTTCGTGCATAACCTTTTTAAAAAAAGGTGCAGTTCAAAATGGGTAGGATTTTCGGATATAAGTAAAATAATCATGAGTCAAGTCTTTAATTTGTTGAAATAAAATTCGATGAAGTGAAATTATGCTCACCTTTTTATATTCCATGTAGTTACTTACCAACCACTTACTAACAATGACTTACTGTCCTCAATGTCCATATAACTCCAGACAAGTGTTTGAAGGCTATATCCGGACGTCAGTTTGCTGAGCATCAAGGTGGATCCACGAGATAAGGTTATTTTTGCGAGACAGAATGCTTCCATCACCGGATGCACAACTGCCGCCACCGCTACGCCGCTCCCTCTCTTCATCGTCATTGTAGTCCCTTTTGTCATCATTCTGGTGCTAAAATTTTGATAGATCTTGATGGCAAGTGTAAATGCAGCCTCCAAACGGCATTCTTCTGAATTACCACCATTGCGCCTATCGTAATCGTATAACTGTATTTTGATTTTTTTTACCAAAAACCAGACAAAAATGACGCGTGAAGAAATTTTTGCGTCCGATTTCTTTCGCGTCCTACTGCGATCCGCAAATCTTTTGAAATGCGGGTGCTGGTATATTCAACTGGAATAATCACATACATATAGTAACATTATGAAAATTTGAAATGTTGTTGCTGATACATTGGAGCTTTGAGTGACGAAAACCCAAAGTAACCATTAGCACTATGTTTTGCCTTTTCGGCAATATAAAGCTATATAAGCTAGGCTCTGTAAGCCAGTGTAAAGCATGTTTGCACTGTGACAGCGTTATAGTCGCACGTACGAAGCTTACGGTTAGCTGAAAAATGTACTGCAGAGCCTGTAGATCGCATTTTCTGAACATCATCATGAGCATCAAGTATCAAAAACCATCTACACATGTCTCTTGACTTTCAGGTCAGTTTGGATAACCCAGAATGTCCCAAAACCATCTTATCTTGTCTTCTGGTCGTCTGGAATATGTTAAGGACATAGTTGAATACATATCCAAGGTTGGAGCGACGAAGAAAGTTAGAGTGTTGGTTGTAGATCGCATGTTCTGACTTCAAGGATAGTTTTGATGACTGATGACCCAGCATATCCCAAAACCATCTAACCATGTCTCTTAATCTTCACAATGATATTATGGATATAGTTGAATACATATCCAAGCTTGAAGCGACGTTAAAAGCTAGAGTGGTGGCTGTAGATCGCGAGTTCTGTGCTTAAGAACGGTTTGGGTAACCCGGGATATCTCAAAACCATCTTACCATGTCTCATGGTTTTCTGGAGTATGTTATGGACATGGTTGGATACATATCCAAGCTTCCAGTGACGAAAAAATCTAGTTTCGTGGCTGTAGATCGCAAGTATCGTACTCAAGGACAGTTTGGATGACCCAGGGTATCCCAAAACCATCTGACCATGTCTTTTGATCTTTAGGAATATGTTATGGACATGGTTGAATACATATCCAATCTTAGAGTGACGAACAAAGCTCGCATTGTAACTGTAGATCGAATGTTCCGGACTCAAGGACAGTTTGAATGATCTAGTACATCCAGAAAAAATATGTTTCAACTTGTTTTGTCAGTTCTTCATTATAAAACACGAAAACAAATGGAATATATAAAATTTACTGCGTAATACCGCTTAGCAAAATTTGGACCTGAAAGGGTTAAGTGAGTTATTGACAAACTACTAAATGATTGAACGCAAATTACTAAATGATCGATAACATCCTTGTGGCAAAATTTGGAATCTAGAAAGAGAAATGGTTATTTGATTGATTTTTTCACATATATAAAGTAGATCGATGATATATTCTGATGCTAGGCATTTTTCGGAAATGCGGACGATCTAAACGGCAGAATTTCCGACGAAGGGATCACATCCATCATTAACTTATTCCAGGCAAACGCCTACTTCCAAAGAAGGAATCACATCCACTGATGCCTTATACTCCACCCCTCCACACCCCCTCCTCCTTTTCGAATATCCCAACCACCATCACTATGATTAACTACTATGGACAGTGAATATATGTTCTAAATTTGGTGAAAATCGATCAAGGGGTTCAGAAGCTAAATTGAATTGTTCCTTTTCTAAAGACTACCCCACCTAGGGAAGTCAAATATCACTTTTTTTGGAAAAGATATTCAATTTTGATACACATTGTTAAGTTTATTATTTTTTATTGTGTTTTTATGAAATATTGCGAAAAAAGATTAGGCTTTCGGTGGGACTTGAACCCATACTATTCCACTAAGTACACGGACGTATTACTAATTATACAACAGCTGCCCTTGCGAGAAGTTATTCCATAATAAGATAATAACTATGGGATATCAGTCAATACCCCGTATCCATCTAATCTGCTTTGGTGACATTTTAGACATTTTCTCTCTACCCAACTATGTGTGTCAGAATTTAACAACAGTCGGGTGCGTTTGAAGTGTGAAATGTTGCCAAAGCAGATTCGATGGATACGGGAAATTGACTGATATCCCATCGTTATTAGCCGGTTATGAAACAACTTCTCGCAAGGCCAGCTGTTATAAAATTGGTAATACGTTCGTGTATTTAATGGAATAGTGTGGGTTCAAGTCCCACCGACACCGACATCTTTTTTCGCAATATCTCATAAAAACACATTAAAAAATAACAAACTTAACAATGTGTATCAAAATTGAACATCTTTTCCAAAAAAAGCGAAAATTTAACTTCCCTAGGGGGGGTAGTCTTTAGAAAAGGAACAATTCAATTTAGCTTCTGAACCCCTTAACCGATTTTAAACTTTCGTTTAAAATTTGCCACGCCGCCTATCTATAATTTTCCACACCGATTCAAATTTGAAGACGTCCACCGAATTTTCCTTGGAATTCTGAAGATTCAGTAGAATTTTACTTTCGTTTAAAATTTGTCACGCCGCCTATCTATAATTTACATACAACATCACGTTGGAATACCATAGAATTTTTCTTGAAAACACCATTCAATTTCCCGTTGAAATCGCGTAAAGCTCTCCGTAAAAATTAAGAAAAATCCGAAGAATTTCCCTTTAAACACAATTTTTGAACGAAGAAGAATGGTTTGGCAAAAAGCCATTTGGCTTTTAAGGTCACTAGGCCGAAATTTGCTTTGCTGATTGTGTTGTTTGACCAAACATACCATTTGGCCTAAAAGTATTTTGCCGAAAATGTCATTTGGTCGAACAGTTCCTTTGTCTGAAGAAAGAAAAATGGTTGGCTTAATAGCTGAATCGACTGGCTGGGATCCCATTGATTGATAGGAAGGGCCATTTGGCCGAAAGTTTCGTTTGGCTAAATAGATTATCCTACAAAAAAAATCGTTTGGCCGAATAGGTCACTTGGCAGAAAATGTCGTTTGGCCAAAATGGTTGTTTTCCAGAAAAGACAGTTTCGGATCAAATGGCATTTCAGCCAAATGACCTGTTAGAGCAAAACCATTTTACCAATTCGGCCGAATATCTCTTTTCGTTGTTTGTCGCTTTCGGCCAAACGGCATTTTTGGTAAAACCATTTTCCCAAAAAAACCAAACGAAATGGATTTAGGTCAGATGACTTTCGACTTTAGCACGGTCAATTGGCATTCGAATAAATGTTTTTTTTTTGCCATGTGACTCTCGGCCAAATGACGGGAAGGGCGTACTTTTATGAAATAAATTCCATTTTTCACAACAAATGAACGTGCCAAATAAAATCCAACGACGCACATGCCTTCTGCAAGGCCCATTCTACAAAATTCAAACACTTTTCTCAAAGTGAGGAGTCGAAATTCAGCTTTGCGATGGAAGGAAAGCAAATTTCTACAAAAAGACGTACTTTTGTGAAATAAATTCCGTTTTTCTAAAAAATACGTACTTTTGTGAAATAAATTCCATTTTTCACATCAAATGAACGTGTCAAATAAAATCCAACGACTCACATGCCTTCTGTAAGGCCCATTCTACAAAATTCAAACTTTATTCTCAAAGTGATGAGCCGAAATTCAGCTTTGCAGAGAAGAGAAACCAAATTTCTATGAAAATACGTACTTTTGTGAATTAAATTCCGTTTTTCACAACAAATGTACGTTCCGAAACAATCAAACAACTCACATGCCTTCTACAAGGCCCATTCTACAAAATTCAAACTTTATTTTATAAGTGAGGAGTCAAAATTCAGCTATACAGAACAGAGAAACCGAATTTCCATGAGAATACGTAGTTTTGTGAATTAAAACCTGTTTTTTTTCAAAAACTGGGCGTGTTACAAAAAATCTGAATACATGACTGAATTCAGCGAAAAAAAATTCTTTTAAGTACACTGAAAATGGTTGAAGGGAGTGAAACACTGTTGACACTTTTGATAATTATCAGTTCGGCCATATGTTGCTTTGGCCACATGAAATTTTCGGTCAAACCGTTTCCGATGAATAACAGTTACTGTTTCGCCCAAACGTTAATTTCAGTCGAATGCAATACGTATTATTTGGCCAAATGATTTTACGCCGAATAAAGAGCGGCCAAACGACCCTTCTCTTTTCTAATAAATTTCCATACAATCCGAAGAATAGTTTATGGCCAGTACAAAGAATTTCTCGTAGGAATCCAAATAAATTCTTGAAAATACCGAATAATTTTCCTTTGGAATGCCAAACAGTTTTCCGTGAAAATTTAAAAACTTCATATTGAATTATGAAGAAAATGAGTGGAAATTCCAGAAAATTACCCGCGGAAATTCCGAAGATTTTTCCATTAAATTAAAAAAATAAATTCCGAATTGATAAATGAGGAGTGAGAAGTGAGACGTCTCACTTCTCACTCCTCATTTCTCACTTCTCACTGTTAAAAAAGAGGAGCGCAAAGTGAGTAGTGAGACGTCTCTCTTCTCATTCCTAATTTCTCACTTTTTAATAAACTATTCGGCTAAATGACCTATTCGGCCAAATGACCTATTCGGCCAAATAACCCATTCGTCCAAACGACTCTTTCGGCCAAACATTCCAAACAACCCTTTCGGACAAATGATCCTTTCGACCAAACGACTCTTTCGGCCAAATGACTCTTTCGGCCAAATGACCTTTTCGGACAAATGCCCCTTTCGACCAAACAACCCTTCCGGCCAAACGACCCTTTCGGCCAAACGACCTTTTCGGCCAAACTACCCTTTCAGCCAAACAACCCTTTCGGCCAAATGACCCTTTTGTCTAAAAGACCCTTTCGGCCAAATGACCCTTTTGTCTAAAAGACCCTTTCGGCCAAACGACCCATTCGGTCAAATGACCGATTCAGCCAAATGACCCTTTCGGCCAAATGACCCGGTCGGCCAAATGACCCTTTTGGCCAAATGACTTTCGGCCTAATGATCTGTTCGGCCAAATGGTATATTCGGCCAAACAACTTTCGGCCCAGTGGCCTTCGGCCAAATGGCTTTCTGCCGAATGGGTTTCGGCCAAATTACCTCTCCCCCTTAACTGTAAGTTAAATAAATATTGAATATTTAGTGAATGTCGGTGTTCTATTCTATATAACACGTTTTTGGCAAAGGAAATTGGCCAGAGGAGTCTCATGTCGGAGATTGTCCACAGTGTAGAAGAAGAGCGGATAAAGTGATGGCAGAAGGTGAAGAACAAAAGCCAGGAACGTCGGGAAAAAATGCGCTGCGTATGATAAAAATGTCGATTCCAATGTTTTGACACATATGTAGTTGGGGAAAGTTCGATGAATACGTCATTCAGATAGAAGAGTTTTTCCTTGAATGATGTGCAATAAGATAAGGAAGTGCCGATGTTTGAGCCTATCTATGGTTGGTTCAGGCCTGTACTCTATTGCTTTGTTCGATCCGTGCATTAAGTCGTATGCGGAGTTGATCGCGGTGCTGGAAAAGTATTTGGCCCAAACCGTAAATGTAGTGGCTGAACGTTATGAATTCCTGAACGGTGAACAGTCGCCAGTCTATCGCGTTATATGATTACAAAACGTTCCTGCAAGAAGCGTTACGCGATTAGCTCATCGCTGGAGTGTACAATTCTAGTCTACGGACGAAGCATTTGGCGGAGGAAAGTCTCACGTTTGATGAAGCTTGTGTTGCTCGCAGTTGGAAAGCTGCGATGCTGGATTCGAATGTAAAGCAAGGATCATCAAAAATCACCACCTTCAACCGGCGGCCGTTATAGAAATGCAGAAAAGTCAAAGTTTACAGTGCCAGAAAAGGAGAAACGTGCTAATTTTCCGCTTAAGAAACAGTCGGTATCTCCAAAGTCCTTTTTTCGTTGTGATAGGTCCCACAACCTAAAGTCGTGTCCCGCCAAGCAGTGGACATGCTTCCATTCGACTTTGCATGTGGGGGCATGTCCTAAATGGGCATCGAAAAATGGATGACCACGATACTATATCTAATTAGAACAGGAATGGATTCTGCCAACGTACATAAGATATATATATATATATATATATATATATATATATATATATATATATATATATATATATATATATATAAGGATGTTTGAATGTTTGAATGTTTGAATGAACCGTTTGGCCAAAAATGTCATTTGACCGTACGTGTCATTTTGCGGCGAAATGGCCCCTTCGCCAAATGACCTTTTCGACCGTATGTCGAATTCAGTACTGGTAGTTTTCATGACTGCCATGTGAAAGCGAAAACAGTTGCATTTTTATTTTCAAGAGACCAAATGAAAATCTAGCGGGCTTCCGGTAATTTGTCACATTACAAGCAGTCATGATGGGAATGTTGCTTTGTTTTCAAATCTAAATTTCTAAATAGTTTTAATAGATCTGTGCAAATAACGACGACAATAGTTTAATGCGCTTTCATGAAATAAAAATCCGTGAAAATTTGGCAGCATTCCTTTTATTGTTTATGTTTTCTATGGAAGCGGGAGAGAATAAATAGCGGGCTTGGTAGTCATATGGCTACTGCTTCTGCCTCATACGCAGGAGGTCGTGGGTTCAATCCCAGGTCCGTTCCATTCCTCCTACTTTGTATCTTTCTCTTTATTTCTCATGTTCTAGCAATCGCTAGAACTGGAAATGGACTTCCATACCGTTTCCATTACTATTCCTATAACTTCAACTTGAGTATTCTAACAGTAATCTGCTAGAATTGGAAATGAACTATAGAGCTCGTTTCCTACATCCAATTAGAAATTCCATCAGTTACCTTCTCCTATCTATCACATTGGCAGCTCGTTAACCAAGACGGACCTCTGCCTCTCCAACCTAACCCAGAATTTCCAACAAATTCCGCATGAATTCGTGGCAAGTGCAGAGGTATATTCGGCTTGCAGTGGGCGAGTGATTGCATCATCATTTCCTCCCCCTTCCCTACATTGACTTGCATTCTGACGTGGCAGGCGCCAGTATGACCTAACAAATGAGATCACCTGTACTTGTACATTGAAGATGTGTGCTTGTCCCAAGCAAACATCTGTTGGTTCCCTGTGCAAGAACAGCTGATCTGGTCATAATGGAGTAGCAACTACAAGCAGTCAATCAAGCTCAAGCTCAAGCTCAAGCTCTATGGAAGCGGGAGAGAATAAAATGTAAATATCGCGTGACCTCTCCCAATGAAAAACATGAAAATCTCAGTACCGAATTGTCGATAGCCAACCGACGAATTTGATCGAATTCCACTTGACTGAATAACACGTTAAGTCATCTAGCCGAATTACATTTTGCTAAATCGGGTTTTATGTCGAAAATGGTAATTTGGCCGACACTAACATATGGCTGCACTGTTCGAAAATTTGGCCTAAAGTGTCGTTTGGCCGAAATTGTGGTTTTATATTTTCAGTCAAAAAAGTTTCAGCTAGATGGTTTTTTTACTTATGGATCCTGTACACCTCCGGTGGTGCAAAGGGCCGACTTGAAAGATCTCCATCCTGAGCGTTGCCCAGCTATCACTTTAACCTGTTGCCAGGTTAGATTTCGGTCGACTTCTTTTATTTCTTTATTGAGGCTTCGCCGTCATGAGCCTCTGGGTCTGCCTCTGCGGCGATGTCCCGCTGGGTTCCAGTCTAATGCTTGTTTACAGAATTCGTTTCCGCCCCTACGTAGAGTGTGGCGACCCAGCCACACTTTCGATTCCGAATTTCTGTTGCTATCGGTGTCTGGTGACAACGACGATGGAGCTCGTTGTTTGAGATCCAGTTATGAGGCCACCAGGCCCGAATTATATACCGCAGGCATCTGTTGATGAACACCTGCAGCCGTTGAGTGTTCTCCACTGATACACATCAACTAGATGGATTTCACTCTAAAGCTTTGTTCGGTCAAATGACATATTCGTCTTTCGACACTTTCATTTTTTATTATTATTTATTTATTGGTATTTATCGGTGAGTACAGAAACAGTTTCGATAGTCGCCGATGTTTGCCAATAAATCAATAATGTTAAAGTCATGCACTGCCGTAATCTGAAAAAGTGACGTATACGCCATTTTCCAAAAATGGTGTTAACGAGTACTACTCATCGAGCTCTTTAACAGAAAAATGGAAAACATGCATGTTGTAAAATGGCTGTTACGTCACTTTTCCAGATTACGGCAGTGCACACGGTGATCAAAACTTTCCCAATTATCATCTTTCGGCCTTGTGGTCTTGGTCCAAATTGCTTTTTGCTGAACAGCCCTTTCTCGTTTGAAAATTATGTCCAATGATGGCATTACAAGTTGCCAATGAGGTAAAGTTAATTTGGGATATTCTGCCGGATAAAATTAGAGCCCATATCAAGAATTCTTGAAAATCCAGTTACATATTTCGGAAAACACAAAAATTCATGCCGCCACCGACGTTTTTCGGACCCGCGCACGCCTTTATTTGGATAGTGTATGATCTTTATACGCCATTCAATAATTTAATGTGGTTTACCCATATGTCTTAGTTGTGGCATCGAAGATATTTTTTATTTATTAGATTATGCATATATGAGCAACGATGAAAATTGAAACAAGATTCGTCAAACTCACCATATCGAGCTGGCATATGATAATTCAAAATAAAAACCGTCATCAAATTCTACGTCACATGCGCCTCTCTTACAGTAGATATTATTACAAAAAAAAATCCTGATCCCATCGTTCTGTGCTAGCCAATGCTTCACATCGCGCATTCTTTCATATTTGAGTCGTTTCACTGATTTAAGAACGCTATCTTCCAGTGGGGATAGCACGCCAAGAAAGAGCGAAGTATGTTAATGGCGACGCCCTGCTCCAGTTCATATCTCTTTCCGAACAATTCTGAAGGAACTCAGCTTGTATGTACAGCACGGCCATCACGCCGAGCGGGCGACGACCGATGACGATGCGATAAATAAGGCGGAATTTTCCCTGCAACTTTTCCCGATTCCGTTGTTTGCAGAATCGAGATTTATGTGCGCCAATAAATCCTGTCGATTTGCTTTTATCGCCTTGGATTCGGATTGGGGCCAGCCAGCCAGCATCGGCGGAGATGTGTCACAGAACTTTGCACAATGGGCTTCACGATCGTACCGTTCTTGCCTTGGTGGGGTGTGGATAAACCTGACCGCGTAGCGGGGGCTATGTGTGACCACGACATGTAATGTAGGAAATTGAATAGGAAACAGGGCACTCTGCCAGAGAGTCATTTCCATTCCAAGGGAAATCTGTTACCATATAAAGTTTGTCCTTTTCGGTTGATGTTGTAGTTGCAGCTTGTAGGTGGGTGATGGCATCTAATTTGAATAATAGAGCCAGAGCATGTCGGTTGTCGAGCGTTCTGATCTTTTTTTGTCCTGTTTGGCACAGGTAGTCCTCGACATAACATCAACATGCTGTAACTTATTTCATCTTTATTAAATGACGGCTAGGGTTAAGGAAGGTACTTTGGTCCGGACTCGAAAATCATTTGAAGTTAATGTCACAAACTAGGCTCCGTACTCGGCAGTTGAACTTGGATGTAAGGTACATGTTTCTTAGAGCTTTGAAAAAATCAACGGGAAGACGCATTTATTTTAACTTTTCACACTTTTCTGCAGAAACGTCTGAAGAGAAGGAGTAGAAAGTTAGGGCGAAAGTTGATGAGTAAGTAATGCGACTTTCGAGATGCTCTCGTGATTTGGAATGGTGAAAAAGCACTTGTGACAGGTTGAAAGAAGTGGAAAAGTTTTTTCTCGACCGTGTTAATTCGATCTCAGTACCACTAATTTATGTCAGCTGGAGTGCAAAATTCAGATAAACATTCCATGGAGGTGGTTCTCAAGAAACGTCTTTTGTTTCATTTTTCTTTCGAGTTGTTTGAATTCCATAACATCACTGATGTCTGAGCGCTGCGTTTCCATAATTTGTCTGGCTCTTGACTCTATATTTTAATTTCGGCTTAACCCATTCAAACTTTTGTATAAATTTCAATCGTTCAACGAGCTCTGGCTATTATCCATTTTGCTTTTATCTCTAGACGAACTATTCCGATCGATTTAAGTAGTTGCACGGACTTTAATATGATTTGAATTGTTCCTGATCAAAAACAACTGATTTATACCAATTGTGTTATCTCGGGATTGCAGACTTGCCTTTTGATGTATTCCTATTCTAGATTCCAAACTGCAATTGCATACCAATGTGAAATATCCTTATTTATAACGGTTTACTTACAGCTATCGGAATCCATCGCATATATACTGTAACTAAACTACATCGGAATGCACTCGAATTATCCAAATGAAATTATTTTTCGGTTCAATCCAGTTCGAGCGGCGATGCATAAATTAAATTTTGTGTAGCTGTAGAGTTTGCATTTCGCTATTCTGCATTTTCGCGAAGTAATACAACGTATATTATGCTGACAAGCGACACGTAAATTTGTAATTGGATGATGAAAATTGCTCTATTGGGGTGTTCAAATTATGAATCGGGACGCTCAAGAAACATAACATTTTTGAATCTGAGGAGAGCGAAATATCACATTTTTTACTTCACCATCTTGAAATACAAAATATTTCAGATATTGTAGCTCCTATAAGTTGTAAATGTTATATTAGTTATTGTTGTGAGTTGTACATCAATCCAACATTATTTTAATAATTTTATCTTCATTCTTTTCATTGATGGCTTTTCTGTTTGTCAGTTTTTAATAAGGATTGAGTTGTTAAACACCCCTCTTCTATATACAATCAATTCCAAATTCGCTGGGATTGATTTTTGCATCCGACGCGACACCATCCAGGCAGCGTTCCTTGGTTGATTTTGTACATAATAAATCACTGTGTAAATTTGTCATTACATTCCAGACAGTTTATACAGTTTATCGTCGTCATCATTACCATCATCATCATCATCGTCATAATTCACAGCGCCCATCTTTAATGGACCGTGCACAGCGAACCGCGACCGCAAAGAGCGCGAAATGAAGCGAAATTATTTATTTACACAATTAAAACTGATATAAATTAGCGAAGATTTATTGATTCAAGCTCTCCCCTCCAGTGGACGGTCCAGCTATTTAACACCCGCCACTCCAGCGCCACCACTGCCGATGGCACATTTTCGCACTTTTATATCCCACATCCATCGATCACTGGCGGAGGTTAGTGGCTCGCAGGCGATGCCATTCCATGGTGCTGGTGGAACCCCAAGCAGTGCGATGTAATGGATTTCATTACTGAATTATTGAGTTTGATGTCAGTCTGTTCAGTGCTTGTGTGGATACTTAAATGTTTACCACCCTGTCACGTCACGAAAGTATTGCAAATTGGTATTGATAATTAAATTTTATACACAACAACACTCTTGTATTCGTTGTGGGTGGTCAGATTGGTGAAAGAGCTTTGGTTGATTGGGTTAGAATGATCCACAATGCGGTGAAGTTTTCATTCAAACAGGCTCTTCTATGTGAGAAGTGAAAACGACCGAATCGTTTGAACGAATGACGAGTACAGCTGTTAAGTTCATAAAAATGGAAATTTCCTTCAGGAACGTGAAGGGATTTTCTTCGAAAATTCGGAGCAATATTTTGTGGAAAACTCCTATGGATTTTTTCTTGGAATTTGAAAAGAAATTTTGTGAAAATGCGTTGAAAATGCCCAGTTGTCTTATTAGACCAATTCGTCTGAGCTTCAGAATGATTTGGAAAACTTGGAATATCCGGTTGGGACATATCTAAATCGTAATTCATGCACATGGCCTCTAAGGGTCTGTATGGACACCATGAGTTGCTATTGGCTTTGAATCATGCCCAGTTGACTTGGTGGACCAGTTGGTCTGAGCTCCTGGAGAACTTGAACATCCGATTTGGGCATATCTAGATCATAAATCCTGCACATGACCTCAAGAGCCTGTATGGATAGGTTGCTATTGGCTTTGCTTTGAGCCTGGTTGACTTGGTAGACCAAGTGGCCTGAGCTCCACAATGATTTAGAAAACTTAAAACTTTCCGTTCGGACATATCTAGATCGTAAATGATGCACAAGATCTCTAAGGGCCTGTAAGGACACCATGAGTTGCTATTGACATTGTATTGAACTCAGTTGACTTGGTAGACCAATTGTACTGAGCTTCAGAATGATCTGGAGAACTTAGAACATTCGGTTTGGACATATCTTTAGATCTTAAATCATGCACATGGCTTCTACGGGCCTGAATAGACACCATGGGTTGCTATTGTCTTTGTTCTGAGCCCAGTTGGCATAGTAGATTAATTCGTTTAAACTCATGAATGATTTGGAGAACTTAGATCATCCGGTTTGGACATATCTAGATCGTATATGATGCACATGGCCTCTAAGGGCTTGAATAGGTTGTTATTGGCTTGATATCGAGCCCAGTTGTCTTGGTAGAACAATTCGTCTGAACTCCAGAATGATTTGGAGAACTTAGAACATCCCGTTTGGACATATATAGATCATAAATTATTCGCATGGTCTCTATGGGCTTGTATGGCCACCATGGGTTGCTATTGGTTTCGTACCAATTGTAATTGACCTGGCTCTGAAATCCAGAATGGTTTGGAGAACCTAGAACATCTGTAGAAATATTGTCTGTATTCATGATTAGTCATCTCTGAAATAGTATTGGGTAGATTTCTGAAAAAACAGCTATAAAATCGTTCATGCGAAATATTCGTATGCAATTTTCGTCCATATAAAAGTGGCCAACTGGCGATCCTTTCTCCAACGATTACAGGATGTAGGTGTAGCCGACCAACTATCCGAGGTCAGTTTCCGAAAATGTATGAGCTTAAGATTATTTTGGGTATATAAACATGTGAATTTGGTTAAGAACTGCCTGAGATATTGCTAAATCAAATTCGAGTGGATATTACACGAACACCGTGAGTCTTTTTTAGCACTGTTGGACGGTTGAGCAAAACATCAGAGGGGACTATCGAGAACGCTCACGCATATGCTAACGCAAAGGACATTAAAAACAGACAACATCGACTTATGGGTGGCAACCTCACCACTCGTCGATTGTAAGACCCAACGTGGTAGAGACCCAACGATCTTTTTTTTCTGTGTGGTGTCTGTTGTCAGACGGCTGGCACCAATCATGGTCGATCTCGTCCCTAACGGTCTTTATAACTGACTCAATGACCTCCGTATTTACATACGGTGTCTCCATAGCCCACCCGTGACATGTTTGTTGCCGGGGTAAGCTAGGTGTTCACAGCATCACAGTAGTCTCTACTGCAGTCGTTTGTTTTGTTCAAGACGTCACCACTGCAGTTTCGACATAATCTGTTGAGCTGCCGTGTTCAACACATTTCAAATTTCCTCGTCCCGACATATGCTCTCAGTGAGGTTTTCCGGGGTCGCATCCATGCTGCAGACAAGCAGACAACACCTGCGTAAGTTGAAAGTTGATCTGACTATAATGCTTAACCTAACTCGACACATTCGGAATCAGTCGACCTTCGACTACGATGTCCTATGCTCTTTGCCATTTGGAATGCGAGGCTGCTGTCTTGATAAGTCGAACTTGGACCGAGTCCCTAACGTGAAGCACCAGTGATTTAAGTTCACCTGTGTTACTCACATGTCTGGACCCCTCAGGAGACGAGAACCGCCCTTCTCAGACTAGACGATTTTTGCTTCACCTCTGTCTTTTCGTTTGCCTCGGCCATTGGCAGGCGCACCCTTTTCAACAAGGGCTCTACCGTTCTTTGCTGCAGCCTGGTTCGCTTCACCTGCCGCAACTCTTACGGCTTGCTGTTTCCTCCTTGCTTGCTGTTTCAGTTACCTTCATTGATCAGAGGTACTATCTTCTTTTTTGTTTCATTCGGATCTGCCGCTTGCAAAACCTTACTCAGCTTCGGAGTTGCACCGCTGGAAGCCTTACGTCTGTGAAGTTCCGCAGTCTGGCGCTATACCAGCCGCTTTTCATCAATGATGAGATGAATCATCGATTCGGTCTCCTCTATGGCCTTCGTTGCCTTCACAGTCAACTTCTTCTCTTCAGAGTAAACAGGCGGATCTTATGTTCCGCCTCCTTGCTGGCCTTCAGCGGGCCTTCTACTCCGATTTCGCCTCCACGACTAGAGCCTAAGAAAGAAGGGAAGAATCGTTTGGCCGAAACCCGTTTGGCCGAAAAGGTCATTTGGCCGAAAGGGTCATTTGGCCGAAATGGTCGTTTGGCCGAAATGGTCATTTGGCCAAAAGGGTCGTTTGGCTGAAAGGCGCGTTTGGTCGAAAGAGCCCTTTGGTCGAAAAGGTCATTAGGCCGAAATGGTCATTGGCCGAAAAAAACATTAGGCCGAATAGCTCATTTGGCCGAATTGGTCATTTGAAAATTGAGAAATTAGGAGTTAGAAGAGAGACGTCTCACTTCTCACTCCTCATTTCTCATTTCTCACTTCTCACTGTGAAAAGTGAGTAGTGCGAAGTGGGTAGTGAGACGTCTCAACACTCACTTCGCACTACTTACTTTTGACAGCGAGAAGTGAGAAATGAGGAGGCGTCTTTCTTCTCACTCCTCATTTTTCACTTCTCACTGTGTAAAGTGAGTAGTGCGAAGTGGGTAGTGAGACGTCTCACTACTCACTTCACGCTTCTCAGTTTTGACAGCGAGAAGTGAGAAATGAGGAGTGAGAAGTGAGACGCTTCACTTCTCATTCCTAATATCTCACTTTTCAAATGACCTATTCGGCCAAATGTCCTTTTCGGCCAAATGACCCTTTTGACCAAATTACCCTTTAAGCCAAATGACACTTTCGGCCTAATGACCCAAATAACCCTTTTGGCCAAACGACCCTTTCGGCCAAACGACCCTTTCGGCCAAATGACCTATTCACCCAAACGACCTTTTCGGCCAAATGACCCTTTCAGCCAAACGGCCCATTCGGTCAAACGACCCATTCGATCAAACGACCCTTGCGACCAAATGACCCTTTCGGTCTAATGACCCTTTCGGCCAATGGGTTTCGGCCTAATGGTTTGTTCGGCTTTGTGGCATTCGGCCAAAATGGGTTTCGGCCAAATGACCCTTCCCCTTCGAGGAGACCAATGAAGGCCACTTCTTCTGGCGAAAGGGGTCCATCTTATCACCAGACGTCGCTCTTGTTGATGGTGACTTTTTTTTAATTATTTTTCTAATAATTTTTTTTGGCTTTCTCAGTTTTGTTTATCTATAACGATGATTTGGCCTTTTTCCAAATTACCAGAACAAATTTTCCAGTCGACCTCCTCCTTTAAAAATAATTTATCTAGTTTTTTTTTAAATTTATTTCTTTAATATTTTTTTTTTGTCTGGCCTCTGTAGATCTTGAGGTGCCCAACTGCGAATGAACACCTTCGAGATGCTCAAGGATACTATGTTTGCGTTCTTGCCCTGCTCGAAGGCATCACGCATTTTGTAGGTCCCCAAGGCCAGTAAAATTAATCCAACACTTGCTTGAAACCGGCGGATGTCTAACCTCTCCACGACCTTAAAGTTGCAGGGGTTTGGCAAGATTGACATGTACTTTGAAGCGTCTTGGGTAAGGAACGTAGTTCTTCGGAATAGGGATCACAAAACATTGCCGTCACTCGTCCGGAACAGTCCGGTTCGTCAAGGTTCGGTTGACCAGGTCCGACGTTGAACCACCCCAGACCGGATGGCGTGTGTTTATGACCCCAAGAGAAAGGGAAAAAGAGTACGTTTTACGTACGTAGAGTTTTACGTCTACGTACGTAAAACAGGAAGGTCTCGTCATTGGTTGTAGGTGTGTCCTATATCCGGATTAGAGGGATCTATGACAAAATGTCGAAAGGACAAAAGACCAATAGCACAAAAAGTTGAAAGAGACAGAAGGTCGAAAGGGACAAAAGGAAGATGGAAGAAGAAATAAAGAAGGAAAAAGTAGAAGAATGAAGAAGGAAAAAGTAGAAGAATGAAGAAGTAGGATGAAGAAGTAGGATGAAGAAGTAGGATGAAGAAGTAGGATGAAGAAGTAGGATGAAGAAGTAGGATGAAGAAGTAGGATGAAGAAGTAGGATGAAGAAGTAGGATGAAGAAGTAGGATGAAGAAGTAGGATGAAGAAGTAGGATGAAGAAGTAGGATGAAGAAGTAGGATGAAGAAGTAGGATGAAGAAAGATAAGAGATAAGAGATAAGAGATAAGAGATAAGAGATAAGAGATAAGAGATAAGAGATAAGAGATAAGAGATAAGAGATAAGAGATAAGAGATAAGAGATAAGAGATAAGAGATAAGAGATAAGAGATAAGAGATAAGAGATAAGAGAGAAGAGATAAGAGATAAGAGATAAGAGATAAGAGATAAGAGATAAGAGATAAGAGATAAGAGATAAGAGATAAGAGATAAGAGATAAGAGATAAGAGATAAGAGATAAGAGATAAGAGATAAGAGATAAGAGATAAGAGATAAGAGATAAGAGATAAGAGATAAGAGATAAGAGATAAGGGATAAGAGATAAGAAATAAGAAATAAGAAATAAGAACAAAAAATAAAAAGGAAGAAAGTCGAGAAGTTAAAAGGAAGGAAGCAGAAAAAAGGTAGTATGAAGAAGAAAGAAGGAATAAGGACGTGGGAAAAGCAAAGAATAAAGAAGCAAGATTAAAGAAGAAGAAAAAAAAGGAATAATGAGAATAAGATTGAAAAAATTAAGAAAAAGTCGAGTCAAGTACGAGACACTGAAGACGGCCTTACCTTTGAGGTCGAAATACGTATCTGTCAAGATACAATTAAGTGGTGGAATTCAATGGGATTGTATAAACTCGTCTTATGACAGGTAAGAAAAAAAGTAAGTAGAAAAAAGATGGAAGAAAGACGAAGGAAGAACGAAAAAGAGAAAAGGAAGAAAGACGAAGGGATAAAAGTAAGGAAGCAGAAAAAAAAGAAAAGGGAAGGAATTAGGTCAAGAGGAGAGCGAAGAATGTATAACAATCTTCCTTCTTCCTTCTTATTTTTTCCATCTTTCATCTTCTTTCTTCTTTTTTCCTCTTCTTCATTTATCCTTCTCTCTTGAAAGGGATAGAAAAGAAGGAAGATGGAAAAAGTTAAATTAAAGAATCAAGAAAGATGAGGGAAGAAGAAAGAATGAAGAAGCAAGAAGGAAGATAATAAAATAAGGAAAAAAGCAGAAAGAAGAAGAATGATGAATAAAGAAAGGTGAAGGAAAAAAGAAGATAAAAAAGAATGAAGAAGGAAAAGGAAAACCCTTTTCGACCTCTTGTCCTTTTCGACGTTTTGTGCCTTTGGATTTTTTTGTCCTTTCCATGTTTTGTCCCTTTCAACCATTTGTTCCTTTCGACCCTTTGTCTTTCGACTTTTAGTTTGGTTTCCTGAAGTGCATGGAACGCGTCCTGCAGGTGACTCTTCATCCAGAATGGAAGGTCCGTGTTGCCCGGCAGTTTGCTCCAAAAGCAGAGGTCGGTCAAAATATCGCGTTTGACGTAGAGCTTCTAGGGCTTCTTGATTGTCTAGTTTAAGCAGCTGCTCGGATTATGCACTTTTAGTGTAATTTGTTTTCTCCTAATAGACCGTGAGAATGTTAATTTCATTAATGCTCACAACATCAATAATGAAAAATTTCAACCAACCGAACAAACTGATTAAATGTCGCCTGTTGTAAATGTTTCAGTTTTCGTGTAGAAAATAAAACAACTCAATTCGTGTAGCGCCGGAAATTTTCACAACTCAAGAGGAAAAACTCGACACAACACAAAAGCTTAACTACGGGCCGGTGTCGGTCGTCTCCTCCGTTGTTCGTCGTTTGCATAATTTGAAATGACTGACTGGAGGGCTCGTCTGTTGTTTCGGCGCTTGGGTCACGGCGGGTGGCCTGCTAGCAAAAAATAAAATAATAAGCATCCGTCCTCCGCCTACGATTGTCCATCAAACCAACTCTGACTGACGACCGCGGGCGGACGAACGAACACGAGTAAGAAAATAGATGGCCTAGAAGCAAAGAGCTGCGTTCGTGCTGCCTTGTTCAATAAAAATATGTTTGATATTTCTACGAAGATTTCGAAATAACAATTTTGGCTTTATATCATTGTCAAATTGACTTGTTTGTTAGTTTCATTTTCCTATCAAATACAAATAAAAATCACAACATGAGTGCCGAAACTTCGCCAAATAAAGCATAGAAAGTGCCAGTATTCCGGTGCCGTTTGTCCTACTTTCTGTTTTCCGTTGCGGTTTCCATTCGGGAAAAATTTGACAAGTATCGAGTGCTACCGAGTGCATAATGCGCGCTTGTTTACCGTTGTTAGGAAAACCATAATCAATCCTGCCTGTACCGAACCGAGTTGAGCTATTCGAATTTTCCGTAACGTAAAGAAAGGCGACGCGACGTTAAAAATGAGCGTACAGATAAGACAAATTAGGCGAGACTTGTAACAACTTGTTGTTGGGTGGAAAAAAGAAGTGGATTCCGTAACGAGAAACGTGGAAAATGAGATCACTCATTGGGTCGAACAAGAAGGTAATTAATTATGTGTGGAAATGTTTTTGTTCCGCGCGAGAAATATTGATGGATGTTCTTGCCACCGCATCTTACGACTAGACAACAAAAACGGTTACTCACAACAAACTCGGTTACTTATGTATTGACAGATTGTATTCCACTTCAAAGGGATAGAAAAATCGATTCAAAATTAAGAAACACTTTGAACAACATATTTCATCACTAACTCACTACTATTTTACTTAAAAATAAATTTGCATAACAAATACTCCGCTTTCCAGAAATTGTTGGGTTTCAATTGATTAATTTCTGTGGTTTTATGTCCCGAATCTCAAATATTTTTTTCCGTAAATATTATTATTTCCAACTATTTTCTTCCTTTTTTCCAGATGTAAGTTACGGTTACGTAGTTGATCAGCAACCAATCGGACGGGAGCTGTTTTTCCAGTTCTGCAAAGTTAAGCGACCGCAGTACTACCGATATATCTCCTTTCTGGAAGACACGACGGGGTGAGTATAAATCACGTTTACAAGGCTTTCATTTTCCCACACAAAATACCCCGAACCGCTTGACCTGGGGCACCCGAAAATCCTGTACCTAATCTCTGTCTTGGGGCGCTCCGTTATCGAATTACGGCACACGCTCGCTCGCTGGTTGTCTCAATCTTTTTTTTTCGTTTTCCATCTTTATCGAGGGGGATAAACATCATAATTCCTCGGACGGACCGCATTTACGATGGAGTGGACTTTTTCCAAGAACTTAAGGAAAACTTCCCTCTTTCGAGAAGTGAACGGGATACACAAACACCGTGAAAACCATCAGCAACCGGAAAAAGGGTCGTTTTCTGCACTCTGGTTTTCACCCCCAGAGGTCTTAACGGCGCTCAGTCGCTAGTGTTGCACAATAAGCTCTTTAGAAGTGTTTGCTCGACATAAAAACAAAATCCTTTGAAAACTGTAGCGGAAATTTATTCACTCGTGCAAATCGCGAAGGAAATTGTCTACAGCCGGGAATGTAGTTGGCGCTGTGATGCTCTGGTGGGCAATGAAAAATGGAGCCAAACTGATAGGGAACGGTCTGATGTTCTACTTTCCAACCATTAGTCATAAATTCACTGCGCTTCAGATGATTGATTGAGAATTTTACTGCTCTTGTAGTTTACTGATTTTCGCAGTATCAAGCAAGCCTATTTGGTTGGGAATAAATGGAAAAAATAGAGTTGAAAATTGAAAAAAAAATGATTAGAATATAATAAAGGAGATAGAACAGAATACAGAATCAGAAGTAGATCAGAAAATAACAAGATAGAAAAACAAACAAAAGTGAAAAGATGGGGAAAGGGGATTTAAAAATATTGGATGAAGCCAAATAAAACTACTTCCTACTTCATCAGAACCAACTTTAGAATAGGAGACAGGGGCTGAATACAAAATCAGAACCAAATAAAAAATCGACTGCAAAACTGCCGTATCTGAAAAAGTAACGTACACACCATTTTCCAAAAATGGTGTTAACGAGTAATACCCATCGATCTCTTTAACAGACAAATGCAAAACATGCAGGTTGTAATTTGGCGCTTACGTCACTTCTTCAGATTACGTCAGAGAATTGAAATTAGGATCGAATGCAAAACGAATACAAAATCGAATGCAGAACCAAACGAAGAATCAATCACAGAGCCAAAATACCGAATCAGATACAGAACCAAATATAGAATCGTATACAGAAACCATTACAGAATCGAATACAGAACCTAATACAGAATCGAATACAGAATGAAATACAGGACAGAATACAGAAACGGAAATTGAATCGAATTAATAACCAAATAACGATACGAAAACAGAAACCAAACACAGAGTCTTGTTATATTCTTGTTATACTTGTTACACTCAACGTATCCCCGGGCCGTGGCCAATCTACGTTGTATAACATTAGGCAATACGTTTACACTGCTGGCTTAAATTTTCAACGTGACGATTAATTTATAGAACTCATGAAATCAATGTGAACTCGACTCGTGGAAAACTTATTCCAGGTTATCCGAGGCTTGTGATAGACCCTTTGTCACAACGGACCTTTCCATCCACTGACTGGTAGGCTCGAGCGTCCCGTCCTCTGCTTCAGACCCATAAGGGGTCCGAAACAGTTCAGTTTCAGGGTAGTAAATTTGTGAGATAATAGAAGATAGAGGAAGAGAGTATGGAGCGGCTTGTTGACCGCTTCCGGCTCTAGCGACTGCTATGGAACCTTTTTATTAGAGAAATGTTTGTAGAGATAGAAACGGTTGTGTTTATGTTCATAATAGATGTTGAGACAGTTCGGGATCGCTACGATAGAGTTTATTATAGCTTAGATGATTTATACTTATGGTAGAAGGGAAATGATTGAAATCCGTTTTCTGGTGATTGTCGCTTCTTGTATGTAGATTCCTGGAGGAACTACCGGAGGAATGTAGGAACTTCCGGAGGAATTCCTGGAGGAACTTCCGGAGGAACTTCCGGAGAAATTCCTGAAGAAACTCCCGGAAGAATTCCTGAAGAAACTTCCGGAGGAATTCCTGGAGAAACTTCCGGAGGAATTCCTGGAGGAACTTCCGGGAAAATTCCTGGAGGATCTTCCGGAGCAACTCCAGGAGCAACTTTCGAAGGAACGCCTGGAGGAACTTTCGGAGGAATTTCTGGAGGAACTTCCGAAGAAAATTCTGAAGGAGCTTCCAGAGGAATTCCTGTAGGAACTTCCGGAGAAATTTCTGAAGAAACTTCCGGAGGAATTCCTGGAGGAACTTCCGGAGGAATCCCTGGAGGAACTTCCAGAGGAATTCCTGAAGGAACTTCCGGAGGAATTCCTGAAGGAACTTCCGGAGAAATTCCTGAAGGAACTTTTGGAGGAATTCCTGGTGGAACTTCCGGAGGAATTCCTGGAGAAACTTCCGGAGGAATTCCTGGTGGAACTTCCGGAGGAATTCCTGGAGGAACTTCCGGAGGAATTCCTGGAGGAACTTCGGAGGAATTCCTGGAGGAACTTCCGGAGGAATTCCTGGAGGAACTTCCGGAGGAATTCCTGGAGGAACTTCCGGAGGAATTCCTGGAGGAACTTCCGGAGGAATTGCTGGAGGAACTTCCGGAGGAATTCCTGGAGGAACTTCCGGAGGAATTCCTGGAGGAACTTCCGGAGGAATTCCTGGAGGAACTTCCGGAGGAATTCCTGGAGGAACTTCTGGAGGAATTCCTGGAGGAACTTCCGGAGGAATTCCTGGAGGAACTTCCGGAGGAATTTTCGGAGGAATTCCTGGAGGAACTTCCGGAGGAATTCCTGGAGGAACTTCCGGAGGAATTCCTGGAGGAACTTGCGGATGAATGCCTGGAGGAACTTCCGGAGGAATTCCTGGAGGAGCTTCCGGAGGAATTCCTGGAGGGACTTCCGGAGGAATTCCTGGAGGAACTTCCGGAGGAATTCCTGGAGGAACTTCCGGAGGAATTCCTGGAGGAACTTCCGGAGGAATTCCTGGAGGAACTTCCGAGGAATTCCTGGAGGAACTTCCGGAGGAATTCCTGGAGGAACTTCCGGAGGAATTCCTGGAGGAACTTCCGGAGGAATTCCTGGAGGAACTTCCGGAGGAATTCCTGGAGGAACTTCCGGAGGAATTCCTGGAGGAACTTCCGGAGGAATTCCTGGAGGAACTTCCGGAGGAATTCCTGGAGGAACTTCCGGAGGAATTCCTGGAGGAACTTCCGGAGGAATTCCTGGAGGAACTTCCGGAGGAATTCCTGGAGGAACTTCCGGAGGAATTCCTAGAGGAACTTCCGGAGGAATTCCTGGAGGAACTACCGGAGGAATTCCTGGAGGAACTTCCGGAGGAATTCCTGGAGGAACTTCCGGAGGAATTCCTGGAGGAACTTCCGGAGGAATTCCTGGAGGAACTTCCGGAGGAATTCCTGGAGGAACTTCCGGAGGAATTCCTGGAGGAACTTCCGGAGGAATTCCTGGAGGATCTTCCGGAGGAATTCCTGGCGGAACTTTCGGAGGAATTCCTGGAGGCACTTCCGGAGGAATTCCTGGAGGAACTTCCGGAGGAATTCCTGGAGGAACTTCCGGAGGAATTCCTGGAGGAACTTCCGGAGGAATTCCTGGAGGAACTTCCGGAGGAATTCCTGGAGGAACTTCCGGAGGAATTCCTGGAGGAACTTCCGGAGGAATTCCTGGAGGAACTTCCGGAGGAATTCCTGGAGGAACTTCCGGAGGAATTCCTGGAGGAACTTCGGAGGAATTCCTGGAGGAACTTCCGGAGGAATTCCTGGAGGAACTTCCGGAGGAATTCCTGGAGGAACTTCCGGAGGAATTCCTGGAGGAACTTCCGGAGGAATTCCTGGAGGAACTTCCGGAGGAATTCCTGGAGGAACTTCCGGAGGAATTCCTGGAGGAACTTCCGGAGGAGTTCTCGAGCTTCCGGAGGAATTCCTGGGGGAACTTCCGGATGAACTTCCGGAGGAATTCTTGGAGGAACTTCCGGAGGAATTCCTGGAGGAACTTCCGGAGGAATTCTTGGAGGAATTTCCGGAAGAATTTCTGGAAGAACTTCCAGAGGAATTACTGGAGGAACTTCCGGAGGAATTCCTGGTCCTTCTTGATCCGTGCTCCTATCCGACGCTTACTGGCTGCCAAAATTTTGAAAGTTCGCGACCTTCTCCACTGCTTTTCAGACACCCGTAAAGTTGGAGGGGTTGTTCTTGCTGACATTCAACGAATTGGTCTTGTTGGCCCTGCATAGAAGAGCGCTCGGCCAGAGCGTTCTGCATCAGAACGTCGGCTCCAGGGGCACGGTCACCTCAATTCGGGAGATTTGTGCCCGTAATAGTGCATAGCAATCTGCATATCAGAACGCCGTGGCGCTAATATAGGGCAGCCAGTTAGCGTCTGGTAGGAGTACGGATCAAGGAGGACTATCAGCAGAGATCACGCAGAAACTGCAAGTATTTATCTACCGATGTCTACGTTCTATAATTCGGGCCAGATGGCCTCACAAGTGGATCTCGAATGCTGAGCTCCATCGACGATGCCACCACTCATAAACCGGTATAAACAGGAATTCGAGAGCGTAAATGGAGATGGGTCGGCTATTCGAAATCTGCAAGCAAGCACTAGACAGGAATCCGGCCGGATATTGCAGCAGAGACAGAGCCAGGCATCGTGGCGCCATAGCCTCAACAAAGAAATAAAGGAAGTCGACTGGGCCCAGGTCAAGGCTAAAGCGAGCAGCCGCCCATGATGGAGAAAAAAAATTCATTTTTGAAATCGCTTCAGCATGGAAATGCTCATTGGTAGTCTGATTATCCTAAGTTTTTGAATACTAATATTTTGTGATAAGGAACAAAAATACCAATTTTCACGAAATTCTTTGACCCACTGTATCGGCATTTAATGGAATGACTGTACGTATAAACAAGGAATCCAATCCCCGAAAATTTTGTTTCTTTTGTCAGCAACCACGGACTGCAAGTCATTAAGCTCGGATTCACGCTACTCGTTGACGATGACTCGTACTCATAATGTGTGCAACCGAAACTCGAATTAATTCTCAAAACCATCATACACAAACGGTTGCCCGTTTCCAAATGGAATCCATAGCCATGCAAAAACTGTATAATGCAGAAGCATCAACTCTATATTTTTTTAATTCCGTAGAACAATGCCCTCTGCTGAACTCGGTGCCACCATCTTTCCGTACAGAAGTTGCATCAGCAGCTCTTCGACAACCCACTCCTTCTAGGACTAGATCCTGGGTCAACAACGCAAACAAAGCGTTCGTTTTTACGACTGCACACTTTACCCGAAAGCGTTCCACATTTCCGGACCGACTGGAAGCTGGCAGCTTCCTAGCCTGGCCAGAGTTCCCCGGTGCCAAAAGTCATAAATGAAAATTTATGGCACTTGCCAGATAGCTCTTTATGTTTTCGTCCGAAACCACTCGAGAAGAGTGTAAACTCGCCCAACCGCACTCTCTCTCTAGCAAGGCAAACGCGCAAACACATGCTTCATTTCCAGCAGCGTTGATTCGCAATTCTGCCGGATTGCATTCGGGGTGTCTTCTCGATTCCGGATTCCGAATTCCGGGCGCATTCCAATGACTGGAGTGAAATATAAATATACGGTAAGGGGAGGCAGGAGGTGGCTATCTTGATCGTCTTAAAAGTGGAAAATTCCATGTCGGTGCGGCGGGGACAACGGCACGGGTGTGGATGACCACACCAGTGGAAACGCATTCGTAAAAAGACCATCCCCAGTTGTTCAAATGTGATTGAAAACAAAAGTTTGTGCCGGGTGTTTGTTCGGTGGTGGTGATTCCGCCCTCAATACCATCAGTGATCAGGATGCGGAACGTGGAACGTTCTGTTTTTTTTTTTTTTGTTCAGGCTTACTGTCTTGAATGGTCGCCCCCATGGTGGATTTATGAGCGGGGAGTATTTGTTAGAGTTAGCTTTTGGTGCTAGGAATTGCAGATGGTAGAATGGTTGTTTTAAGCTTCGAAGCCTTTTTTACAGAAAACCAGAGCATACAATTAAACACAGTTTTAATTGCTGGATAAAATTCTGGAACGTCCGGAAAAAGGATATTCAAGGTGCAATTATTTTGCAGGTCAAAAGTAGTTTAATAAACAATAAATATCAATGCTGTAATGATTTTACTAGGAAATTAGGGAATAAAAAACGGCTTAAACAGCACACTGCACACAGTCGCATATTTGTCCCATATGAATAGGAAACCCAGCAAAGATGGGACTGATATGCGATCATAGGCAGCACGTTGTAGATAAGTTACAGTAAAAGAGAAGAAAAATTCATTCATTCCTCAGAGGAGGAATGAAGAGATGAAGGAATGAAGGAATAAAGAAATTAAGAAATCAAGAAATGAAGGAACAAAAGAATAAAGGAAATAAAGAATTGGGAAGCAATTAAGGACTGTAAAAATAAAGGAATGAACAAAAAAAGGAATTTAGAAATCCGGGAATTAAGAAATCAGGGAATTAAAGAATTTTGGAATTAGGAAATTTAAAAATCAGTCCGCTTGAATGCCATTTTTTATGAAAAAAGGAGGAAAAATCCACAAACGAACAACTCTCAACTGACCAAATCATTTTGGAATTTGTACAACCGTTTAATAAAAGAAATTGACCAGTTGATTACCATGTTCATAGCTGGCATTGCGACTCAAAAGCATCTCGCCATTTTTTATAGCCAAGCAGTGTAATTAAACTTAATTCTCAACGGACTCTATCTATTCTGAAAGAGCAAATCTACTAATGGTCAACTAATCAAACAAAATGTGAAAGCTTTAGCCAAAAACAAATAACAAAAAGAACAAGAACAACATTTTATATAGAACTTAATCCTCCTCTTGAATTTCCAATTGCTTTCATCTTCAAAAAGTTAGTTCATTTACCAGATGAATCCAGCATTCCTCTGATTGTTCTTTATCCACACATGTGATACGGATGACGAATGGGCACGTACCGCCGAAGCTCAATAGCAATTCAATTAGCCATGCTGACCGAACAAATTTTCCGCCCCGCTCGAATATGATTCCTAACGAGAAAAGTTTTGTCTTTTCGGGGAAATTGTTCGCTACCGGGGAAATCCCCGCAAAAGGGCGACCCATGTTCAGAGGCGTTTGATCTGCAGCGGTATTCCCTGACGGCATATGTTTCCACCACCGGTGGTGGCGGCCGTCGATGGGTGAATGATTTTCCCATGTCACTCAGATGTGCATACGCTCCGTGTATGCTGCGTGCCGAATCCTGCCTGTGCAGGAAGGGAATTCATGTGAAGACAGCCGTAGATTTCTTGGAAAATGAAGCAACTAAGTGGTACCGGGCGGATGATGTGGTTCCGTTCGGCAATGATTCGCCATTTGACAACTTCGGCCTGGAGCACGTACGGTTGAAGCACGTTGACTGTCAGAAGCGTTTATCGTTGCAATCTTTTTCGGGGAATTGCTAGTACATATTGTTAGAGCGGTCGAATAGCAGTGAATTACAGCGTGTCGTAAGTGGTCAGAAACGTTACTCTAACGTGATTGTTTAACATAACTTTGTATCCGGTTCAGTATTCGATTCTGTATTCCAATCTTTATTCGATTCTGTATTAAATTCTGCATTCAATTCTGTTTTCGATTCTGTAATTGGTTTAGTATTCGATTCTGCATTCAAATCTGTATTTGTATTCTGTATTTGATTCTTTATTGGTTTTGTATTCGAATCAGTATTTGACTCGTCACTAGATTCTTCCGCTTTAGATTCTTTATAGGAATTCATTGAATAAATTCGATTCTGTATTTCATCCTGAATTCTGCTCAATTCTTGATTCTATATTCGATTCTTAATTTTGTTCTGAATTCGAATCTGTATTCAATTTTGTATTCTACTCTGTATTCGATTCTGTGACGAATCTGTAGTTAGTTCTGTTTACCGATTCTGTATACGGTTCTGTATTCTTCATTTGGTATCCGATTCTTTATTAGATTCTGAAATCGATTCTGTATTCAAAACTTTATTTGATTCTGTATCAGATTTTTTATTTGGTACTTAATTTGAACCTGTATTCGATTCCAAATTCAATTTCTGTATTCGAACCTTTATTTGGTTTTGTATTTGATTCCATTTTCGATTTTGTATTCTGCTTTGTATTTGATTTTGTATACGGTTCCATATTCGATTCTGTATTTGGTTCTGAATTCGATTTTGTAATGGATTCTGTATTCGATTCTTCATTTGGTTCTTAATTAGATTCTGCATTCTGCTCAGTAGTTGATTCTATATTTGGTTCAGTAGTCGGTTGTGTTTTCGTTTTGAATTCGATCTTGATTTCAATTCTGTATTCGATTCTTTATTTGGTTCTGAATACGAGTCTATATTTAATTCTGAACCAACTTAATTGGATTTAACATACAGTTCTGTATTCGAATCTGTATTCGATTCTTTATCTAAATATGTATTCGATTCAGTATTCTAAATTCGGTTCTGTATTAGATTCTGTATTTATTTCTGTGTTTGGTTTTGTATTCGATTCGGTATTTAATTTTGTAAAAAGTTCTGTATTTGATTCTGTATTTAATTCTGTATTCGATTCTGTGTTTGGTTACGTATTCGATTCTAGACCTGTGCGCCAATTGAAATTTTATCGGCGGCGGCGTGACGGCGTCACGCCATTGGCTACCAGCGGCGGCGTGGGCTAAATTTATGCATCAAAAATTCTCCGGATTTCTTTGGAAGCTTCCAGGAATTCCTCCGTAAATTCCTCTAGGAATTCCTCTAGGAATTCCTCCGGTAATTCCTCTAGGAATTCCTCCGGTAATTCCTCCAGGAATTCCTCCAGAAATTCCTCCAGAAATTCCTCCAGAAATTCCTCCAGAAATTCCTTCAGGAATTCCTCCGGAAGATTCTCCGGAAGTTCCTCCAGGAATTCCTCCGGAAGTTCCTCCAGGAATTCCTCCGGAAGTTCCTCCAGGAATTCCTCCGGAAGTTCCTCCAGGAATTCCTCCGGAAGTTCCTCCAGGAATTCCTCCGGAAGTTCCTCCAGGAATTCCTCCGGAAGTTCCTCCAGGAATTCCTCCGGAAGTTCCTCCAGGAATTCCTCCGGAAGTTCCTCCAGGAATTCCTCCGGAAGTTCCTCCAGGAATTCCTCCGAAGTTCCTCCAGGAATTCCTCCGGAAGTTCCTCCAGGAATTCCTCCGGAAGTTCCTCCAGGAATTCCTCCGGAAGTTCCTCCAGGAATTCCTCCGGAAGTTCCTCCAGGAATTCCTCCGGAAGTTCCTCCAGGAATTCCTCCGGAAGTTCCTCCAGGAATTCCTCCGGAAGTTCCTCCAGGAATTCCTCCGGAAGTTCCTCCAGGAATTCCTCCGGAAGTTCCTCCAGGAATTCCTCCCGAAGTTCCTCCAGGAATTTCTCCGGAAGTTCCTCCAGGAATTCCTCCGGATGTTCCTCCAGGAACTCCTCCGGAAGTTCCTCCAGGAATTCCTCGGCAGTTCCTCCAGGAATTCCTCCGGAAGTTCCTCCAGGAATTCCTCCGGAACTTCCTCCAGGAATTCCTCCGGAACTTCCTCCAGGAATTCCTCCGGATGTTCCTCCAGGAATTCCTCCGGAAGCTCCTCCAGGAATTCCTCCGGAAGTTCCTCCAGGAATTCCTCCGGAAGTTCCTCCAGGAATTCCTCCGGAAGTTCCTCCAGGAATTCCTCCGGAAGCTCCTCCAGGAATTCCTCCGGAAGTTCCTCCAGGAATTCCTCCGGAAGTTCCTCCAGGAATTCCTCCGGAAGTTCCTCCAGGAATTCCTCCGGAAGTTCCTCCAGGAATTCCTCCGGAAGTTCCTCCAGGAATTCCTCCGGAAGTTCCTCCAGGAATTCCTCCGGAAGTTCCTCCAGGAATTCCTCCGGAAGTTCCTCCAGGAATTCCTCCGACATCTCCTCCAGGAATTGCTCCGGAAGTTCCTCCAGGAATTCCTCCGGAAGTTCCTCCAGGAATTCCTCCGGAAGTTCCTCCAGGAATTCCTCCGGAAGTTCCTCCAGGAATTCCTCCGGAAGTTCCTCCAGGAATTCCTCCGGAAGTTCCTCCAGGAATTCCTCCGGAAGTTCCTCCAGGAATTCCTCCGGAAGTTCCTCCAGGAATTCCTCCCGAAGTTCCTCCAGGAATTCCTCCCGAAGCTCCTCCAGGAATTCCTCCGGAAGTTCCTCCAGGAGCTCCTCCGGAAGTGCCTCCAGGAATTCTTCCAGAAATTCTTCCGGAAGTTCTTCCAGAAATTCTTCCGGAAGCTCCTCCAGCAATTCCTCCGGAAGTTCCTCCAGGAATTCCTCCGGAAGTTCCTCCAGGAATTCCTCCGGAAGTTCCTCCAGGAATTCCTCCGGAAGTTCCTCCAGGAATTCCTCCGGAAGTTCCTCCAGCAATTCCTCCGGAAGTTCCTCCAGCAATTCCTCCGGAAGTTCCTCCAGGAATTCCTCCGGAAGTTCCTCCAGGAATTCCTCCGGAAGTTCCTCCAGGAATTCCTCCGGAAGTTCCTCCAGGAATTCCTCCGGAAGTTCCTCCAGGAATTCCTCCGGAAGTTCCTCCAGGAATTTCTCCGGAAGTTCCTCCAGGAATTCCTCCGGATGTTCCTCCAGGAACTCCTACGGAAGTTCCTCCAGGAATTCCTCCGGCAGTTCCTCCAGGAATTCCTCCGGAAGTTCCTCCAGGAATTCCTCCGGAAGTTCCTCCAGGAATTCCTCCGGAAGTTCCTCCAGGAATTCCTCCGGATGTTCCTCCAGGAATTCCTCCGGAAGTTCCTCCAGGAATTCCTCCGGAAGTTCCTCCAGGAATTCACCCGGAAGTTCCTCCAGGAATTCATCCGGAAGTTCCTCCAGGAAATCCTCCGGAAGTTCCTCCAGGAATTCCTCCGGAAGTTCCTCCAGGAATTCCTCCGGAAGTTCCTCCAGGAATTCTTCCGGAAGTTCCTCCAGGAATTCCTCCGGAAGTTCCTCCAGGAATTCCTCCGGAAGTTCCTCCAGGAATTCCTCCGGAAGTTCCTCCAGGAATTCCTCCGGAAGTTCCTCCAGGAATTCCTCCGGAAGTTCCTCCAGGAATTCCTCCGGAAGTTCCTCCAGGAATTCCTCCGGAAGTTCCTCCAGGAATTCCTCCGGAAGTTCCTCCAGGAATTCCTCCGGAAGTTCCTCCAGGAATTCCTCCGGAAGTTCCTCCAGGAATTCCTCCGGAAGTTCCTCCAGGAATTCCTCCGGAAGTTCCTCCAGGAATTCCTCCGGAAGATCCTCCAGGAATTCCTCAGGAAGTTCTTCCAGGAATTCCTCAGGAAGTTCTTCCAGGAATTCCTCCGGAAGTTCCTCCAGGAATTCCTTCGGAAGTTCCTCCAGGAATTCCTCCGGAAGTTCCTCCAGGAATTCCTTCGGAAGTTCCTCCAGGAATTCCTCCGGAAGTTCCTCCAGGAATTCCTCCGGAAGTTCCTCCAGGAATTCCTCCGGAAGTTCCTCCAGGAATTCCTCCGGAAGTTCCTCCAGGAATTCCTCCGGAAGTTCCTCCAGGAATTCCTCCGGAAGTTCCTCCAGGAATTCCTCCGGAAGTTCCTCCAGGAATTCCTCCGGAAGTTCCTCCAGGAATTCCTCCGGAAGTTCTTCCAGGAATTCCTCCGGAAGTTCCTCCAGGAATTCCTCCGGAAGTTCCTCCAGGAATTCCTCCGGAAGTTCCTCCAGGAATTCCTCCGGAAGTTCCTCCAGGAATTCCTCCGGAAGTTCCTCCAGGAATTCCTCCGAAGTTCCTCCAGGAATTCCTCCGGAAGTTCCTCCAGGAATTCCTCCGGAAGTTCCTCCAGGAATTCCTCCGGAAGTTCCTCCAGGAATTCCTCCGGAAGTTCCTCCAGGAATTCCTCCGGAAGTTCCTCCAGGAATTCCTCCGGAAGTTCCTCCAGGAATTCCTCCGGAAGTTCCTCCAGGAATTCCTCCGGAAGTTCCTCCAGGAATTCCTCCGGAAGTTCCTCCAGGAATTCCTCCGGAAGTTCCTCCAGGAATTCCTCCGGAAGTTCCTCCAGGAATTCCTCCGGAAGTTCCTCCAGGAATTCCTCCGGAAGTTTCTCCAGGAATTCCTCCGAAAGTTCCTCCAGGAATTCCTCCGGAAGTTCCTCCAGGAATTCCTCCGGAAGTTTCTCCAGGAATTCCTCCGAAAGTTCCTCCAGGAATTCCTCCGGAAGTTCCTCCAGGAATTCCTCCGGAAGTTCCTCCAGGAATTCCGCCGGAAGTTCCTCCAGGAATTTCGCCGGAAGTTCCTCCAGGAATTCCGCCGGAAGTTCCTCCAGGAATTCCGCCGGAAGTTCCTCCAGGAATTCCGCCGGAAGTTCCTCCAGGAATTCCTCCGGAAGTTCCTCCAGGAATTCCTCCGGAAGTTCCTCCAGGAATTCCTCCGGAAGTTCCTCCAGGAATTCCTCCGAAAGTTCCTCCAGGAATTCCTCTGGAAGTTCCTCCAGGAATTCCTCCGGAGGTTCCTCCAAGAATTCCTCCGGAAGTTCCTCCAGGAATTCCTCCGGAAGTTCCTCCAGGAATTCCTCCGGAAGTTCCTCCAGGAATTCCTCCGGAAGTTCCTCGAGGAATTCCTCCGGAAGTTCCTCGAGGAATTCCTCCGGAAGTTCCTCCAGGAATTCCTCCGGAAGTTCCTCCAGGAATTCCTCCTGAAGTTCCTCCAGGAATTCCTCCGGAAGTTCCTCCAGGAATTCCTCCGGAAGTTCCTCCAGGAATTCCTCCGGAAGTTCCTCCAGGAATTCCTCCGGAAGTTCCTCCAGGAATTCCTCCGGAAGTTCCTCCAGGAATTCCTCCGGAAGTTCCTCCAGGAATTCCTCCCGAAGTTCCTCCAGGAATTCCTCCCGAAGCTCCTCCAGGAATTCCTCCGGAAGTTCCTCCACGAATTCCTCCGGAAGTTCCTCCACGAATTCCTCCGGGAGTTGCTCCTGGAACTCCTCCGGAAGTTGCTCCAGGAACTCCTCCGAAAGTTGCTCCAGGAACTCCTCCGGAAGTTGCTCCAGGAACTCTTCCGGAAGTTGCTCCAGGAACTCCTCCGGAAGTTGCTCCAGGATTTCCCCCGGAAGTTGCTCCAGGAACTCCTCCGGAAGTTGCTCCAGGAACTCCTCCGGAAGTTGCTCCAGGAACTCCTCCGGAAGTTGCTCCAGGAACTCCTCCGGAAGTTGCTCCAGGAACTCCTCCGGAAGTTGCTCCAGGAACTCCTCCGGAAGTTGCTCCAGGAACTCCTCCGGAAGTTGCTCCAGGAACTCCTCCGGAAGCTGCTCCAGGAACTCCTCCAAAAGTTGCTCCAGGAACTCCTCCGGGAGCTCCTCCAGGAACTCATGCGGAAATTCCTTCAGGAACTCCTCCGGAAGTCGATACCTCCCTTACTCGATATTCTCTAAGTCGAAGTAAATTCCTAAAGGATTTTCACCTCGCTCACTCGATGTTGTCAGAATCAGTTCTAATGCACAATATACACGATGTCGGGTAAAAAGTGAGAAGTAAGAATTGAGAAGTGAAAAGTGAGAAGTGAGAAATTTGAGAAGTGAGAACTGTGGATTGAGGAGCGAGAAGTGAAAAGTGGAAAGTGATAGTGAAAAATGAGTAATGAAAAGTAAGAAGTCAGATGGTAGAAGTAAGAAGTTAAAAATAAGAAATGAGAAATGACAAATTCGAAGTGAGAATTGTGAAAAATGAAAAGTGAGAAAAGAAAAGTAAAAAGGGAAAAGCGAGAAGTGAGAAGAAAGAATCGAGAAGTGAAAAGTAAGAGCTCAGAAGTTAGAAGTGAAAAGTTTGAGAAGTGAGAGGTGAGTAAAAAATGAGAATAGAAGAGTGCGAAGTAAGAAGTGAGAAGCGAAAAGTGAGAAGTGAAAATTTCGAAGTGAGAAATGCGAAGTGAGAAGTGAAAAGTGAGAAGAGAGAAGTGAGAAAAGAGAAGTGAGGAGCGAGAAGTGCGAAGTGAATGGTGAGAAATGAAAAGAACAAAGTGAGTAGTAAGGTATAAGAAGTGAAAAGTGAGAAGAGTGGAGTGAGAACTGAGAATTAAGAGAACCAAGTAGTGAGAAGTTAAAAGTGAGGTGAATATAGGATTTTTTTTAACTTTATCTTTATTCCTTCTAACCATTTCTTCTCAATCCTTCCTGCTTTCCTTGAGGAAATAAAAGTGAAAAATTTGTGAAGTAAGTGCTTCGAGGGCCCTCCTCAGCCGTGCGATAAGACGCGCGGCTATAAAGCAATACCATGCTGAGGGTGGCTGGGTTTGAGTCCCGGTGCCGGTCTAGGCAGTTTTCGGATTGAAAATTGTCTCGACTTCCCTGGGCATAAAAGTATCATCGTGTTAGCCTCATGATATACGGATGCATAAATGGTAACCTAGCTTAGAAACCTCGCATGGAAATAACTGTGGAAGTGCTTGAGTGTAAAGTGAAAGGTAAAAAGTGAGAAGTAAGAAGTACTGATTCAAAACATTTCATTTCTCACTTCTCAATTATCACTATTCATTATTAATTTTAACTATTTGGCCAAACGGCATACGGCCAAATAGCATGCTGTCAAATAGTCATAAACCATATTTCTACATGGTATGAAAAGTGTTTGATATTTTGGAAGAAAAATATAAAGTGTTCTTTATCTCGATACCTCCCTAACTCGATGATCCCTTCAATATCGAGTAAGGGAGAGTTCACTGTATAGGGGAACTGTTCCGTTTTCAATCTCACTGTACATATATTCATCTCATCGCGAAACAAAGAAATACGGCACCAATTTCGTTCCTTCTTTTTGCTAACATGCATGCTCACTGCTGAAAAAATCACAAAAATAATGAGCAAATCAAATACCTTTTCGTTGCTTTGTTTTTCGTAGGACCAATATCGGAGCTATGAGATGAAGTCCAGGAGCAGTAACCCTATCACTTTCCTGGGTGAATCCTTCGTCTATGTTTTAGTTTATCTACCCTACATAATTAACAAAACATCCTTGACGTGGTATTGTGGGGATGTAGAGGTATTCTCGGTCTCATGTAGCAACAATAATACACAGTAACATTCCTCTTCTTTCCCAACTGACCGTAACGAAATGGCTGGTCATGGAGGTATGTCCGAAAAAAGTTTTAGAGGGTTTCAAAAGGAATTTTTGGGGACTTTCCGAAGGAACTCCTGGGCAAATTCTCAAAGAATTCTGCGGAATATTCGAGGCTCTACAGAAATACCTCAAATAATTCCTAGATGGTTTTTATGGTAATTAGTTTTTAATTTTACCAAACCGATATAATATAAATCAATAAGAAAAAGTGGAAAACGTTAAAAAGGATCGCATTTTATCAAAGAAGTGGAGAACCGTCCGAGTCGGTAGCTTCAAAAAAAAAAAATAATGAAAAAAGAAGCATAGTTGCATGTCCACTTGAAATACTTGAAATCCTGTCAAATGCGTTCTTTCCTCTGTTCTTTTAGTACAAAAATGAAATTTTAAATTTCATTTATTAAATATGTGAATGGATGATTATTGTGTTTGAAATCCGATACTGAATACAAATATAATCTGAATTTGTCGTATATCTGGTGAATTATCTTAGAATATGCAAATTAGTTCGATTAATTTTTAGCTGCCAAGAAGCTTTAGTTTGTTCCTTACCCGGGCAGTGAAATTCTTCTCTGCTTTGACCCCAGTTCCTTGATATGATTATGTAATCGAGTCAAGACCACCCGAGCGAGACTGTAATTATTTCAATGAATTTTCCATCCTCATTTTTTCATCTTCTGACGTATCCATATAGCAGGCATAATCATCCAGGTCTTCCATTGTGTGTTTGTGCGTGCGCGCACCCATTTCCGAATGCGTTACCAATAAAGCTTTTCCTCCCCCATTCTGCAGGTACGAAATCGCTGCCGATGAGAACCGCGTGAAGCTGGCATACAATGTGGCCAAGCGGTATCTGGGCCTCTGCGCGGACGGTCACGTCACGGAGGACAGCGGAGGTGGAGGACGGGACGACGGCGACGATGGGAAGTGCGACGACGACAGCGGAATCGGTGGCGACACCAAAAAGCTCAGCAATCACGACGACCCGGCGGCGGAGAAGAAGAGCCTGGCCGGGTCGAACTCGTTGAACAATTCTTCCGGCGCGGTGGTGGTCGGCAGCAAAGGCACGGCAAACGCCAACAACTCCAGCTCGGCCATCAAGAAGTGCTCCAGCTCGGACGACGACGATAACGATGAGTTTGTGCTGGACATTCTGAACGACGACATCGTGGCGCAGGTCCGGAGTAAACTGTTGAGTACGTTGAAAAGCGATGCGAAAGCGCGGATGTGGAAAAATCGGAAACTGTGTTACTAATTTATTGTGCAATTTGCTTTTTTTTTTCTTTCTTTTGGTTTTCCCACCCATCTGCTGCAGACGGTAGCAAGGAGCTGTTCGAGGCGTCGGTGACAGCGGTGAAAACATTCCTGCAGGGAGAACCATTTCGGGAATTCGAAGCGTCGATGTATTTTCACAGGTAAGTGTTTCAGTCATCTACTGTTTTTTTGTGGGGGCGGTTTCCAAGTAGGGGTTTTTGTTTTCCTGCGATGATTGGAAGTAAATTCCATTACTTGAAATGATCCCAGAGGAAATTGGGAAAAATGTTGGGAATGAGCATTATATTATAAGTGAAATGTTTTTCGTGGGAAATTGGATCGTATGAGTAAGCGAAAGAATCGATGATAATTGATCAAATGGCATTAGATTGATCGAAGAGAAAATTAGATTGACGTTTGAGCGGAAATTCATTTCGAAATGGTAAACGCTGCTATCAGAAAAAAGTAATAAAACATATTGATCAAAAACATTTGCCTAAATTTGATTTGTCTGCCTTTCAGGACGATTCAATGCTTTTAATGTATGAGACAAAATAAGCTGAACATAAAAGTTGTAATTCAATAATTATGCAGCAACTAACATCTAACAATGATGCTCGGACATATGTATTCTTTTGACGTAGAACTACGTCTGTCTTTTCTATATTGGGGTACACTTTAAAATTGCAAAAAATCGAAAAACGTCACGAAAATATGATAGACTTTGATCGTTAATATCTCAGCCATTTCTCGATGGATTTTCAATTTTCTTGGACCATTCGATCAAGGAAGAGTCAACGCTTCATTCCCAAGGTACACTGAAGTCGTTTTTTACGCGGTTGTTTTTACACGACTCGCTTTTTATGCGATTATTTTTCACTCGAATTTCGGGATTTCTGCGGTTCATTCAGACATACTTTGGAATTTACGCGGGGTTTAACTTTGTTTTAATTCACGTGGCCCATATCATCCGCATAAAAAATGACTCCAGTGTATTACAATATATACGTATGATAATATTTAGTATTGAAATTTGCTAACAGTTTAGGAATTGGTTTCGGTGAATCAGTCAATCGCAAGCTTCTTCTTCCATAGCACTACATTCCAACTGGAACTTGGCCTGCTTTTCAACTTAGTAATCTATTAGTATTTCTTTAGTTATTGATTAAAAGCTTTCCTTGCCCGCCATTGCAATAGTATGTATCTTGTGTGGTAAATACAATGGATACACTATGCCCAGGGTGTGAGAATGTTTTCCACCCGAAACATTCTAGATCGGATCGAGAATCGATCTCGCCATCTCCGGATTCTGCGCCTTTGTTCTCAAGGCTAACTGAGAACCTAAAGCCGGCATAGACGTCAAATTAATGCAACTTACAGGACTTTTAACTCGTTTGTGCTAACTTACAGGCGCGTTTTCTCTGTAAAGCATGGGGGCGTTTGACGACAGCTGCTCGCTTACGTCTATTGATGCCAGTAGAGAGGCTCGGAATCTTTTTCGCTGCTGCAGTAAATGCGTTCTGGTAATCTTTCTTCGGCTCTAGGTGTCTGCTGGAGTAAATGCAAATTCCGACTCCTCACGTGAAGGATTGATAATTATTATCAATAAACTCTCAAACTGTCAAGCAGCGGCCAAGGCAACGCAGCGGTACACTATCAGCCAGATTTTTGGAATTATCATTTGATAACTTCGCAGGTGTGAAAAATAGGCGAGTTGTTATCGGCGATAACTTTTCAAATCTTGCAACACAAAATTATTATTTTAATGTAAACCAAACTAATCTAATACCAATTTAATGTAAACAATTCAGCTCAATCGAATGTTTGGCATTGTGTTTTGGTGTTATGTAGGGAAAGAAGTTCAAAAGTAGCATTCACCAATAATGCTTCGAATCAAGATACAATTATCGAACGATTCTTACTCTCTAGCGAGTTTTTATTAATTGATAATTTGGATATGTGATCGCTTGAGAGTGTTATTCATCCTCGTTTATTTGAAAAACATATTTTTATCATCCTTTTTAAATGTTAGTCTAAAATCTCACTCAATCTCAGGAGAGCAGGATAAACAGCGAAAACAGATTCACCCGGGGCTTGAAACACGCTTGCTTTGGTGTCATCGAACAGAAAAGTCGAAAACCTGTACATTACATACAGCTACGTAGTTCAACGTCACATTTGCGTACAACCCGATTGGGCTGCACCTTTGAGTTTTTTTAAATAATGTCCGCTTGCTTTTAACCAGAGATCTGGTTTCTGGCAATAACCATACAGGATTGAGCACTACCGTATCCGCTTAATGATTGATGAAAATTTTGAAGCTTGGTGATTCTTGTTCTTAAATCGGCATTTGCTTTATTGAGCTGCTTATTATGAGGCTGTAAAATTAAATAGATGGTTTATTATAAAAAAATCAGACAAATAATAATTTTTTCTTCTAGTTATATCTTACTTATTTCTTACTTTTTTATTTAAAACCTTAAAGAATAAGTCAATCCATTTTGTTGGTTAAAATGGTCCTTTTTTTAATTTCTGTATTGTAATTGTTGATCTATAATGAATTGTTGTTGCTGATGACGTACGGCAATCAATAAAATAGCCTTCTCCAGATTGCTTTACCGAACAACGTAATTCAAACCACATGTCAAACACCACAAATGCGTTTGGTCTAACTGGAACATACTTGCAATGAAATCTGAAACAATACTTTGCTAATTCATCAAACCGAACACGTCCCCCTTTTCACCATGAGGCCACAAAACTGCGGCTTCCAATCCGGTAATACCACACCCAGGTTACAGCAGAAAGCAAACATCTTGTTAACACAATCTCTTACGTAATTCTGGTGCGTCTCCATTCCGCTGAGCATCCCACCGACTTCGTCACACTCTTCCTTTTTCTCTGTTTGGCGTGTACTGCTGCACCCCGCCAGAAAACCGCATCGACATCGTACTCGATTTTCACCGCAAACTGGAAAATGCAGCTTATTTCTGAGGCGGATGCTGCAGTTTGCAGCCAGCCCGGCGCGCGTGATGAATATTCCTGCCAAGAAGGAAAATCGGAAAACAACCCTTTGAAATGCAAGTAATGCGATTCGCACCATCGCTGACTTTGTTGGTATCGACCAGTGCAATGCAATTGCAATGCGATGATGATGCACAGCACAACAGCAAGAAGGATGGAAAAGACGTTTCGTGCTCAGCGTTTTCCAGCACTGTGGTGTAAGTATGGCACACAACGCAACGCCATTTTGATTGCACAAACGGGACCAACCAACGTCTGCCTCTGCCGGGAAAATATGTGGGCACAGAAACTGGGCGAGCAATCCGAAATACATAAATCGACATTGTTATCTGGTGTCAATCTTACGATAGTACGGATGTGCATTGCAATTTCCGTAGAGCTTTGTTCTGGGTTTCAGATTTACATAGATAGATTGCTCTATGAAGCAGTTTATGATGAGTGCTTAATTGTTGAGTTTGTTTTCTTGATTGTTTCATTCGACAGGCAAACAATTCAGTTCAAATGATCTGAAATACTATAACTATTTAATATGCCGCAAATACATGATTCAACATAAAAGTTGTAAAAGAAAAATGAACTACACAAAAAAAAAGATATACATAGTAACTGGTTTAAAGCTCCCAGTTATTATATTCCTGATGCCCGAATTGCTCGAAATTCGTTGCCTCGTTAACTACAAAAATGCCTTCTTCCCATTCCGGCAATGCACTTAATAACGCACGATTGTGATTTGAATACGATTTTTCACATTGCATCAGTAGAGACATGTTTAGCAACGAAGCTTTCTAGATCTGCCAGATACAAATTCGCTACTGAATTGTCGAAATTTCAATGTAATATAACAATAAATAAAGCAATTGGTGAGAATAGCGCCTTTTCTCTACACGCCAGTAATCTGTAGATTAAAAAACATTAAAGATTTAAAAAAAATCTACACGCCAGCTCTCCTAATCGCACCTTTATAGTAAATTTGAAAGCGCATCTCTGCTTCAATCCATCTAAAGCCACAAACGTTGTTGATCTTGTACTTGATTTTGAGCCATCAACCGTACGTATCAGTCTTGTCCGAAAACCATGCTCAACAATCATCTGCCACAGTTCAGTTCTTTTTATTCAATACGGTGATTTATGATTAATTAATCTGCATGCTGAACTTCCAGAATTTATCAAGGAGTAAATTTGACCCATCGATGATCAAACGTCACGGAACGTTGCCGGCAGGGTGGCTTCGTCACCGGCCTTCTAAACTTACCCTTGATTGTGTTCACCTCGTTTGCCGAATTCCGCAGTCCACTCCTGGATGAACCTCCGTTACGGTGCCTTGAACCCGCATCGCATAATCCGTGATATACACTAAATCACCAGGTGATCGTAGTTACATTCCTTCTGTCACTTCATCCGTCGATGGCAAATATTTGAGAACTCAAGGTCTCCACAGTTTGTTCGCTACCAATTGCGACCACTGGTAACGGCCCCGCAGTGCTACACCTTCGCTTATTTATGAATCGGCATGTTCCATGTTGATCGTTCTGACACCTTGAACGAAATGGTTTTGGCCAAGCTTCCCGGAACCCGAAACTAATTCACTTGCGTTTTCGAGGGCACACCTTTCAGTACGGAAGGTACGCAGATCTGTCATTTTTAATAATTCAAGACGCGGCGACGCAGCAAAGCTGAAATAAAAGGATGACAGTTGTACATTGCTTCAGTATTAAGTGGTGTGTCAATCTTGTATCAAAACCAGAAAACAATCATTAACAACATTCTACGCAACTCTTTGCTTACTTTTTCCTACTCTTTGTTTACATTTTCTAACACCAAACTCAAGACAAACACTGATCTCGGAATGCAGTCATGGATAGAACTTACCAGGCTCTAGAACATCAATCTTGCATCAAAACCAGAAAACAATCATTAACAACATTCTACGCAACTCTTTGCTTACTTTTTCCTAATCTTTGTTTACATTTTCTAGAACTGTACTCAAGACAAACACTGATCTCGGAATGCAGTCATGGATAGAACTTACCAGGCTCTAGAACATCAATCTTGCATCAAAACCAGAAAACAATCATTAGCAACATTCTACGCAACTCTTTGCTTTCTTTTTCCTACTCTTTGTTTACATTTTCTAACACCGAACTCAAGACAAACACTGATCTCGGAATGTAGTCATGGATAGAACTTACCAGGCTCTAGAACATCAATCTTGCATCAAAACCAGAAAACTATCATTAACAACATTCTACGCAACTCTTTGCTTACTTTTTCCTACTCTTTGTTTACATTTTCTAGAACTGTACTCAAGACAAACACTGATCTCGGAATGCAGTCATGGATAGAACTTACCAGGCTCTAGAACATCAATCTTGCATCAAAACCAGAAAACAATCATTAGCAACATTCTACGCAACTCTTTGCTTTCTTTTTCCTACTCTTTGTTTACATTTTCTAACACCGAACTCAAGACAAACACTGATCTCGGAATGTAGTCATGGATAGAACTTACCAGGCTCTAGAACATCAATCTTGCATCAAAACCAGAAAACTATCATTAACAACATTCTACGCAACTCTTTGCTTACTTTTTCCTACTCTTTGTTTACATTTTCTAGAACTGTACTCAAGACAAACACTGATCTCGGAATGCAGTCATGGATAGAACTTACCAGGCTCTAGAACATCAATCTTGCATCAAAACCAGAAAACAATCATTAGCAACATTCTACGCAACTCTTTGCTTTCTTTTTTTCTACTCTTTGTTTACATTTTCTAACACCGAACTCAAGACAAACACTGATCTCGGAATGCAGTCATGGATAGAACTTACCAGGCTCTAGAACATCAATCTTGCATCAAAATCAGAAAACAATCATTAACAACATTCTACGCAACTCTTTGCTTTCTTTTTTTCTTCTCTTTGTTTACTTTTTCTAACACCGAACTAACACCCTCTCGGGGGAATGATTGTTTACCATATCAGACACCTTCTCTAAAAATAATTTGATTGAAAAATTTATTCCCTTAATTCGCATCATTCTGTTTCACAAACATCGTATAATAACTTTCACATTTCTTTGAGTGAAATAGAATTTTTGTTTTCAGTTTTTTTTTTCACAATTTTCAGTGTCACAAAACGCATTTTCTCTTACTTTTTTTTAGTGTGATAGAATCCGAACAAATTAATTTTTCAATGAATGTCACTTTTGTTTTTATAAACATATTTTTTCCTGGGTGTACTAAACTTTATTGTGATGAGCGACATTTGGCGCATACACACTGATGTTCGCTTCGTCCTGTGTAAACACGATTTTGTTTACCTTCGAATCACAACCTAATTTTTTCTTTCACTCATTTTAACCCTAGCTTCGAGTAGTCGCCCTCGAGGTCGCCCCAACTGCATGCACCAGTTTTTCTTCCCATCACGTTTGGGCGTGAGAATCCCAATACACCGCACTTTTCACCAAAAAAAACGCGATTTTAACCTTCCTCTTTCATGAAAGGCCGAGCTCATTCTATCGGGAGCGTCACACCGGTCACAGCAAACCGACTTGGCCAATGTCGTGTTCGGAGGAGACGGCTTCATCCGAATCAGCCATCTCCAGCTGCTGCCCGATCCGCAGCAGCTCGGAAGCATTACTTCTTCCCGCGAAATACATCACAAAACTGAAGGCTAACTCCGCTCATCTGTCACCCACGCATTGGGCACTCATGTCCAATGTATATGCCCTCTTGTTCAGTTTATATTTATTTTATAATACCCGTCTCAATCCCTACACTTGAAAACGTCAGTTGATTAAAATTTGGATTATGGAAGGCTGATTCCATGGTAACGTTTGTCAGCGACCGCAAATGGCGAAGTCCAAGGTGAAGTCTTCATCCTTATCCAGTTTCTGTCAGAAATACTTCGTCTGTAACAGACCACACAACAACGAACATAACAAGAGCCGCTATCATTAAGCGGACCAACTCGATTTCAGACGCTACTCATGTATGAGTGCTAGACGCATTGATATTAAGGTGGTCTCTATGCTCTGCCAATTCTGTCTTGTGTTTTAAACCGAGTTGCAATGCCCAGAAATAACGGCAGCTCTAGTAAATATAAGATAGCATATTTTTCGAGTGGGACTTCATGGAACGATGCGTGAAATGAAACTTATAATTAACAAATCTTGCTCCTTGGTGCTGCTTGAAAATTTGAATGAGGGATGGACATGTGTTGCAGCAACGCTCTTAGCGAACAATTCGATTCCTCAGCATTTCAAATACGGTTGTACGTCATAGGTACAGTACGTCCATATGTTGTTGTTCGTTATTCAGGTAACGTCCACTGCTGGAGTATTATCGAAAGATACGCGCTTCCTCTACTTATGGGAGCCTCCGGATCCATTGGTACAGCTTGGTTGAAAATTAAACTTCGGCACATGCCAGGCTCCATACAATCGCTAGCACCCGTTCGGATCCGGACCCATGCACTGTCTCTGAATTGAAGACACAGTTGCGCAACTCGAAACCGCTTCTTCGTAAGTGTAACCTCAGGTTTCGCTGATAGATGACTCTGTAGTCGGAATCGCTGCTTACGCTTATCTTCTTCTCGGATCCGTAGCCTATATCTACATCTCCGTTATGTCCGCACCGAATCCGACTTATCGTTCTCGAAACTTGCCAATCATCACTGGGAAGATAGTCAGCGCATATCCGGTCTGTTTACCAGCTTCGAGTTCAATGGTACTCCTCTCATTTCTGCTCTAGGTAGGTGGCAGTCAATCATGGCGTACAGTTCGGATTTTTTTTAAACTATTCTTCAGGCAAATCAGCAGCTTGATGATGATGGGATAGATGTCAGGGAGTTTGGAATCGTCGTTTTTATACAGCAGCTGTCGGCTTTTCTGGCCGCTCGATTCACGACTCGATTTAAGTGTTAAGGTGGATGTCTTTCAATCCAATCAAGATCTCCGGAGCCGGTTGATTTGAATCGGATTATTTGAAACCGGCAGAATTCGAAGGTGGCTGTACTGTTTCACTACTTCAGGTACTGTTGTTACTGTTGCTAATTGCTGTAGAAGCTTCAAAATGTCGTCCGCCATCTGGATGAGAAAATGTTGCGCAAATCTTCTTGCGGGGATGAACAGTTTCACAAACTGTGAATTCTTCTCGACTAGTGAGACTTCGGCGGTCCGCGACACTCGTAGCGGCTACGTCATACCACGAATTCTCAGCCGGTTGACCAGCGTTATCTCCACCAGTGTATACGAAGATTCATTGTCTAGAAACGCGGAAGAGTTCACCGAGTATTTTCCGCAGTATAATTTGGCAGGCATCATGTGGAAAATTACGAATTGGATGGCTTCGGTTGGACAGCGGGAAGGTTACCATTCGATCAAACGACCGACCTCGGTGAATGAAGAAGTGGGCTGTGGCGCTCTTTACACCCATTGATGTTGCATCACAAACTATGGTTTGCAGCTTGAGACTCAGTTGGCACAGATCCTCCTCCGCGTCTTGCGCGTGTATATACCCTTTACAGGCTTTGCTTCTCGGATTTACTTTCTTCTTACCGAAATCTCCAAATCGGGTACCCATTTTGCTTGCATCCTTCACTATTCGTGATAGGAAGCTAGAAAGCGTCCTCAGAGTGTCACCACCTTGCACTTCCTTCCATACCGCAGTCATTCCACCGGAATGGACGAATCTTGGATTTCGTTTAAGGTAATGGCATCGTTGGGGAAGGAAGCATGGTTCGTAATGCTGTGGACCCACTGATCGATTTGGACTTGCAACATCCAGCTCTCGAAGTAAGCCTCCCAGTATTACTACCATGCGAATTCGAAGATGTCGCTGACACGCAAAGTTTGAACTTCTGTCACGCAGATTACACGTCACTTTGCGAGGCAATATCCAGTATTGAATGGCGCCCTCTTGCGATAGCTGCCGATGTGGATGATACGGTAGATTATCGAAGGGCAGCACCTGCAGCTCACATTCCTAGCTCATTATTGCGAAGCTATTTCTAAGGCCAATAAAAGCAACTTGGCTTCATCTTTAAAATATCTGCAGAGTTTCGAGATCCACACTGCCTGCGGTTCATGTACTGCTCGCTAGTACGATCCATTCTGCAGTCAAGTGTTGTAGCCTGGTGTTCTTTCCACGCTAATTGGATTACCAAAATTGAAGCAATACAAAAAAAATGCGTTCGGTATGCCCTTCGCTTTCTTCCGTGGAACGACCCTGGCAATTTGCCACCTTACGGGGAACGCTGTCAACTTCTCGGATTAGAAACTCTCGAACGACGACTTTCAATCGCGCAAGCAGTATTCGTTGCAAAATTGCTGAAAGGAGAAATTGATGCAACGATGATTCTCGCCGACATCAACATCTACGCTCCGAAGAGGACACTACGATGTCCTACGATTCATCATGGAGCACGAAGTGTAGAATATGGACAACATGATCCTAATAAATATATGTGCAATACTTTTAATGTAGTCTTCTACCTGTTTGATTTTAACAGTTCGATCCAGTCCTTTTGACAACGACTCTGTTCAAGACGATGATGTTTGTTCTTTGTTTGTAGTACGTTTTCGTTGTTATTCCTTGTCAAAATTTAAAATATTCATTATAACCACAAATCTAATAAACAAATTCCAACGACTTCGTTGAAGTCTCATTGCTGCTTATATACAGTAATACAGTATACATCGGACATTCCTGTAGTTTTCCGGAAACGTTGGCAACTTCCTTGACAGGAACTGGTCAGCAGATAATTGAGTCCGCGTCGGCTGTTGACGTCTGGCTCGCTGACCTTTTTTCATTCCTTTACGTTCTTTTTATGTGATTTTCTTTTCTCCTTCAAATCTTTGAAACTCTCCGGGCTCTCTTCTGCTTTCCTCATCCTTGGAACTTTCTTCTTCCTCGCAGGAACTATCTTCTTCGGATGAGCGACTTCACTCTTCAGCTTCACAACTTTCACCGTCTCGCGCTACTCTTTTACTCTTTTCTCGGAACCTCCGGATATCCCAATAACGTGTTGTTCTCTAGCAGACGGAATGGACGTTCAACTTCGTGCGAACATTTCGGGACATTTGAACATTCTACACGCCTCTCATCCTTCCGTATATTATTAGCCTAAGAACGTTTTTTTTCTCCTTCACTTAGTTCGTAAGCGGAGTTTAGCCTTATGCTCAAACTTGGTTTAAGGTTAAGGCTGAGGTGAACAAATCGGCATTTTTTGTCTTGGGATTAACTGCATCAAATCCATTTTTGGGCAAGAGCCAAGGGAAAACTTGGTTCATATAGTTTCCGGGAAGATGACGCTTATCAGAGCGCCAACATGACTTGATAGTAAAGTAATTCTAATTATAATAAAGAGTGCTAGCCCAACACAGCCGACTTGTTAGACCATTCATAGTGCTTACTGAAAACAGTCGCGGAACGTTTTGTATGTTCTGAGGGCGACTTTCGGGGATTTCTATTTTATACAAAATGGTCGGCAAATCAAAAGAAAGGATGGTTTTAAAATGCTTAGTGAGAATAGAAAGACGAACCTCCTGAACCAGTTGCTGGTCTTGATGAAATTTGCAGTTTGGGAAAGAAATTAATCTTTTGACCCAGGTTGAGGGGACTAAGCGATGCAATCTCCCAAAAAAAAAAAATAAGAAAAGCAAGGTTGTCTAGATCAATTGCGAGTGCATCTCATCGCATCCCAATCTCGTATGCTTCTCTCGGGACTTGATATTTGGGGCAGAGATATGGGAAATATTCGGCAGTATTGAGGATCACTCGTGTTTCGAAAAGGCCTCTCACCAAAATTGTGTGAGAGTCGAGTAAGGCCAGTCCGCAGTCGTAAAAAACCTGCTGATCCCTCAAGTTGGGTAGTTCTTCCCATGTCTCTATACTTCCTTTATAATTTTCCGTAGTTGACCAGCACCAGTCAGTGGGGTGGTCAGCGGTGGTGTTGCCAGGACTCAGGAGCTCAGCAGTGTCCTTGGAGCCAGGCAAACGTTGTACTCCGGCGCTTGTGAGCGAGGATGCTCTGGATCCAGGGGTGCTGCTCGTTCTGCAGCGCGGATATGACTCTGGTTGAGTCTGTGAGGACTAAAAGTAGTTTCTTTGACGGGTTTCTATGGACGACGAAATCCGCAACGGATTCAGAGCGAAAAATGCTGCAGATAGTAGGAGTACTGTCTAATATCGTGATCTCGGGACCGGCAACTCCTCGCTTCAAACCAGTGGACCCAAACAACTGGGGAGAGATCGACCCTGGTTATCGTGCGCAGCATCCAGTCCCCTCGGATAAGGAGAGGCCTCCTGTAATTTTCGGAGGTGTAAGTGGCGAATAAACCAACTTTGTGGCAGATGGCTGCCTGCATAGAAATGGCGGTGGTTGTATGCTTGCCTCGGCACAATCAGAATCGGCGGGTGGAACTGGAGCTGCTCAGAAGCGTACACGACTGTGTAAAAAAAATCCTGGTAACAAACAAATAAATTTCGAAAGACGCATTGAACTTACATGGTAAAAATATGCAACTTGATGATTTTGTTTCGTGTTTGCAACATAAAGTGCAGTATTCTTTGGTTGTTTGCTTCCAAATGTCAAACACGTACTGATTTGCAATGTTAATGAAACATTGATGAAACTTTTTCGTGCTTTGATGTTTTCAAATGCCTTTAATGAAACTGAATAGAAACAAGGTGCTTTTTGGAAGATGTTGCGTGTGCTACTTGGGAATCGTGGAACAGGATTTTGGCAGAGAGGGGACGGTGCTGTTTATAGGGTACCCGATTTCATCTGGGCTTGATGACTTCCCTCTGTTCCTAGAGAGGGTGAAAGACATTTCAGCTGTAGTGAAGGGGTGATTGATCATGCAATTCTGTAAGTTCCGTAAAGCTGGTAGATCATTTTTGCGTAGTGTTTTACGGTGGTGTAAGATCTACCAAACCAAGCCCTAGCCTAATCGATTTTTCGAACTAGGGAAATAAGTTGTGGTTGATCAGGGATTCATCGTATTTAGTCCTCTATACCAGAAGATGGTTGAAAGGCTCAAATTCTGAACTGAATGCTGAAAAAAAATGAATTAGGGGTTTAAAGACGTACTAGCTTTTCATGAACTGGTAAGCATTGGTAGTTCGAAGAATACACGGTAATTCTTGTTACTCATCAAATTCTCTAGATTGAAATGGTTTTGTAGATAGAGCTAAACCGCGGGGTTGGTGCTTTACTGGTGATATTCTAGAAGCAAGACACGGATATGACTAGGACTGCGATGCATGGCCAAATAACAGTTTTACTGTTTTCGTTTTCTCATAACAGGAGTAAATTATGATTGATAAGGTACACGTCTTTAATGAAATAACTTTCAGCGAAGGGTATAAAAAGCGGGACCTTGTCATAATACTTTATTTCTTCTGAAGCTTATGAGAAATACAAAACAAAATCTGTATCGAAACTGATACTGCATTGCTTTTCAATAGCACTGGAGTAATTCGACAAGCACTTATACACTAAGGATACGAGTAATGCTACAATACACACTTAGTTCATCTCGGCATTTTTTGATTCTTTTGCCGAGATCCGCACAGCCGAGCGCTCGGTTCTTGGCTTTTTGCTGATATCTCAGCTGAAAAAGCAATTTGTTTACTGCGGCACTCGAAGGAGCCACCGTAATCATACGTTCATTCAGCCGATATTCCAGCTAATGAACTTTAACCGAGATTTGCACAGCCGAGATCGGTGGAAAATTTTAAGTGTGTAGATCTAACAACTGGCCGCAGTGGCAAATCCGAGTAGGAAAAAAAGTCCGGTGGGAGTCGAAAGTCTTCATGCGTTGATGATCCGATCTGGATAGCCGACGACACTAAGGATGAAAAATATTCCCTGAGCATTGGTAACCTCCGGAGGATTTCCCCCAGAGTTCGGCAGTTGATTAGGACGGATTTATGGAGTCGAAAAAGTTCTCCCATTGATTTCTCTTGGCTTCTTGGATTACCGAGCGGCATTCGTAATGTTTTTCGCTTTTCGTGCAATGTACTTATCTTTCTCGGGTGGCCGGGAGGAAGCCTCTTAGGGAACGGGGGGCGTTTATTTTCACTTCAACCACCCGAGGCGTTTAATTTCAGTGGGGAGGCAGCCCAAGTTAGACAAAAATGGTTGCAACAACTTGATTGTGATCAAATATGGTGAAGTATGAGTTGTAGTAGCCTGTATTTTTGTTATATTCTTTATTAAGGTGTTAGTAGCCTGTATGGAACATGTGCGCTGCTAGGAGTGAGCGGTCGCCAATATTAGTATTCGCAAATAAATCGGAAGACACTTTCCATTTCAAATCAGGGACAATAGATCGACAAACGGCGGTTACATTTCTGGCCGATTGAAGAAGGTGAATGAACCATTATTAAGTGGAACCAGATTAGCCGATTCGAAAGCTTGCTACAAGGCGACTCCATGTATGTGGATTCGTCCTCGAAGCTTCTCAGACCAGGTGGCGCGTGATCATATCCCTCAACAGGAGGAGAGGCATGGAGAATCGCCATTTGTATCATGTCGCAAGGTATAGATAAATGTTAACTATACTTACTGGCATGAGAGACTGGCATACCTTGAAGACGAACTCCGACGACTGGAATGGAAGATCGTCGTTGAATCTAACACGTCAAAGGGAATATCCAGAGTTCCTTATTTAAACTGAGCATCAAATGTTGGTCGTTACCGTAGTGACAAATTCTCAGTTTAGGCCTTAAAGCAGGGTTGATTGTATTGATAAGCACCGTTTAAGAGTTAGGTGATGGTGAAGACATTATTCCTTAATGAAGTCTGAGGGGGCAGAAGAGGCCTTCCTTATATTGGCGTAAACATCCCATATTTGTCCGTTCAAAGTATACAAATATTGACATACGGTTTCAAATAGAAAAATGTTTTGCTAAAGCCGTAAACCTCTTTGGATCACGCTGACGATAATGACTGTAACGAGGTACATGATATTTTGCATCGTAGTGATCATTCCGGAGCGTAAATACACAATTCAGCCAGAAGATTCGGGCCTCGACTTAGTCAATTATTAGGTTTTTTTTGCAACAAATCGTAACAAGGGCTGCTTGTATCGTGATCCTCTTTTCATCCAATGCGTCGATTCCTAGTAGCATGGTAGAATGGTTGCATCACGCCATGGTAGATTTCGCAAAAATGTCCAAACTACAACCTTCTCCAGAAGTGCTGATGCATACCTTGGACATGCTAAGTCCTTTCCCTCTCCATGTGAAGGTTTTGTTAGAGCCACTGATCAGCTGTTAATTAGGAAATGTGACGGTGTGAGCAATGTCGAGAATTGAGAATTGTTTCTGTCTGAGTAAAAAAGTAGTCATTTTCTCCGACGACTCGTTTCATGTTTTTTTTTTGTCTTTATTATCGAGATTTGTCTTTATTGGTTCGAGATATTAATTTTTAATTTAGATATCAATAAGGTCCAATATGTTATTCTAGTATGTTTGCACTTCGGCCCGTGAAAAAGATGACAAAATAAGTATAAAAATTTTGTTATTCTAGTTCTTTGTTTTTGGTGTTACCGCGGCAGATAAAATCGAACACTTATCCGGGAGCCTGTGAGCCTCATCGATGCCGTCCGCAACGAATTCCACGCTGACCTTGCCTTCGGCCTTAGAGCCATCCATATACCGAATTTCCTCCTGCGGGTATCTGGCTGCAGCTTTTTCTCTGACGAGGGTCTGCGCCTGTTCCTAAAAAATGCGCTCGCGTATACTGAAAAATGACTCTTTTCATGTGATATTCCATGGACTTTAAATACCCAACTTCCCAGATTCCTCCAAATCCAAAGTGTTAATTGTTGAATATTACTTTTCATGCCGAAAGCTAATGATTAGCTCCCATGAAACAAGTAGTAAATGGATGTCACCTATGTCACTAGAGACAGTTAATAGTTGTAAGATTGGACACTAGCTCAAAGTGAATTACTTTCATCACCAATACACAGATTGAGGAATCTTCATGTTTGTCGGCGAAATTTTCAGATGATGATGATACTACATAACCATCTGCTGTAGCAAGGCATCCGTCTGGTCATATAGGACAAACGATTTGTTTGTCTCTTGTTTGTTTAGATCATTGATTGAATTGTATCTAACTCCTGTATGAAAGTCCAAAATGGGTGGGTTTTATAGGCAACGCTTATGCGAAATTCACGGGAGAAACGAAAATCTCCTTCAAAAAGAAAGTTTGTTCAAACGATAATAAAACCAAATTCTCATTTCTCAGATGACTCAATAGATGAGGAAGAGCGCGCCCTTTATCCACAAAATGTTAACAATATGAAGTTGGCAATCCTACTTTTCCTTTCCAAATCGCTTCAATCGGATAACATGAATTATCAATATATATGAATTTTCTCATCAAAGCTTTGTTCATGGAAAATATCTTTCATTCGTCTTCACAGCAGTATATTTTTAATGAATTGTAATCTGTATTCTTAAAAAAAAACATCGGTGGAATTTTCTGGTATTACCAAAAATTATATAAGCTCTCAAAAGAACTCTTCAATGTTTTAAGAAATCTAAAATTATATGGCGTTCAAATCCCCAAGTGTTATCTCGGATTTTCGATGAATTCATTGTAATTTTTTTTTGCTAAAACTGGAAAGTGTTAGTCCAAACTAGTTATGTCTAATTAATTACGACAAACATTTCAAGATGAATCCTAATACCAACTCCCGACCCCTGCAGAGACCGCTCATCTACAGTGAAAACAAAATTCGGTCACCTGTGGCGAACGGTGGTCGGGTTCATTGTTGTTGCCCACGAGAAGGTACCTAACGATATCGCTGATATTGTAAAACTAGAACGCTTATAAAATCATATGACACCAGAGCCAAACCGCAGTCCACGAGTGCAAGGGTGGTGTGGGTAGCTACACTTGCCGAGCAAGCCAAAGCTTTCCCGGCATAAGCATAAAGAACAAACTTTATCCCGATTTATTGCGGTAAGGAACAAACGTGCCACGAATGTATGCTAGTCAAAGGTACATACCTCCGATGCAGGTGGGGTCCCGGTAAACAACCATACCTTTATCGCATTCGCCCAGTCTCGCCTTGTTGTTGATGTCTGCTATTCGGGGAGTAGCGTTAGCCTGAAACTGTGCACGAAAGTTTAGACTTTAGCGATGCGAAGTTGATTGTTTATGGATGTCGAGTTACGTTCGGTTTGAACGTAGGAAACTATGCATATAAATTGGAAAAGTTGGGAAAATTATGTCGACGTGTAAGGGAAACTCCGAGATCGCGATGAGATAAAGCTTTTTTTTACGTTCTTCAGTCGCAAGGATTTTTTTTAAATAAGGTCAAATGATGTGAAATTTCGTGACATCACTACATGGAACACTTGTATGAATGCATTCATATCCTGCTGATGGGTTTTTACTAACATGGAGGAGAATAACATGTCCGTGTGAAAACCACGGTAAGGATCTAATTATGAAAACGGTGAGGCCCCGTGAAAATGCTAACCAATGATGTCATATACATGGTGAAGCCTCCACCGCCAGATACGTTAGGACGGTTTTCGTGGTTGGAATGACTGTACCTATGAAGCTTAAAGTATTATCGCCATGTGTGGCGTTGATTAAAGCGTTAGAATTTTGATTCAGATATGATTACTGCACCTGCGCTTCATCTCATAGCTCGTATGTTCATCCCATGAAAAATGTGGATTTATTTCTTGATTTTTTCAGTAGCTAGCATGCAAGTTAACGAAAATAAGCAACGAAATTGGTGCTGTATTGCTTTGCTCCGGGATTAGATAAATATATGTTCAGATGGAAAACGGAACAGTTCCCCTATGTTCTGACTGTAGATGTCTTTAGTTCGGTTTGGTAGATGAATTGTTAGTCCACCGCTTTCAATACAAAACTATTCCTTGCACAATATGTAGATTTGTTCAACAGTCAGAATATTTATATGTGGATAGATATAGGCTAGTCAAAAACTAAATAGAAATATCGCCCAAAATTCTAATGGAATTTTTCTGTCTTTCTGTATGCATAATGTAACATAATGAAACTCATTTTCAGTGTCGCTCTAAAATTACCTCTGTTCCATTGAATTGAGCAAATATATTCTTGACCAATCAATCAAACCAGGCGATGTTGGCAGTTGAAACTAATCAAGTGACTGGATATGACATGAACTTTGTAAGACACGAACTTTGTGATGGACTTAATCTATCTGGTGAGAAAAAATACGATATCCATTTAGAATCCGGAGATGGCACCTCATCGAAACGAAACGGGTCAAGTTGTTTCGAGGTCATACCCCGGCATTCGACCCCGACATCATCCACATAGCGAGCAGTCAGCGTCCGCTTAACGTTGTCCTCCCGTTCGTCGGTTGTGGAATGGATGTGAAATATTTCCGAAAGTCATGCCAGCTAAATGGAAGCTCATTTCTCTTCCTGCCACACACTACACCGTGCCTGGAATCTGCTGTGGGGTTCATAAGAAGAAACTTTAGATCGAACTTGTTCGGGGGCGAACATCGCCACCAACAACGCCTGTCCCGTTGATTCACAGGAGAGGACAAGAATGGCAAGGTGTAACGCTCTCTTTATGGATTCCAACGGATGTACCAACGTCAACGGCAATAAAAATGTAGAACAGTATGAAACTAAGGCAACGAATCCTTTCCTAGGAATTCCTTGTGTGTGCGAACAATAAGAGTAAAAGTCAAAGTAATAACCACGACACAAGACTCAGCGCCGGGTGTATGTACGTGTACGAGTAGCTGAACACGCAAAATTGCATAGTCGCAACCCGACATGGTCGAATCGTCGTGACTGGGATGGGGACGGGGATATGAAACAAATGTTGCGGAGCAGCTCAGAATCACAATCGTGACTCGTCCCTCGTCGTCGGAGGTGAGGATGATGGAATTTATCTTCTGCCAGCTGTTGAGCATGTTGAGGAAGGATGAACGGCTGCAATCGTTGTGCACCATTTTGTGCCACAGGAAGATATAGAAGTGCATATGTGAATGAAATATTCGATGATAAAAGAACGTTGTACGCAATATGGTTAACTTGGTTAGGTTCCGACCACATCGTAGCTCTAGGATTGTCCAATTTATATATGCTATGGAGCAAGGTAGGAGGTATATCATGGTATGAGTTTACAAGGGTAGAGATATAAACTTCTTATTAAAAAATGTTCTGTGGACAACTTGAATAAATAAGGTGACTTTCTATCAGTAAATTCATATCATATAAATAAAAATGAGTAGAGGTTACCTTTGACATAATTTGCTTTGCGAAAGATGTGACTGTTTAGCAGGATCTGTTTTTTTGTTTAATTCATCTTGGGTTTCTTAGTGTTTGTATACTGTAGAAACAGACAAAATTTTTCGACTAAAATAAAAACTACCCAGGAAATAGGAAATTGCCGGTAAAGAAATCAGGGTAAATGAATATAAAATTTCCACAAATAATGCAAAATTACCATAAACAATTTTGAACATTTTCCACAAAATTAAAATAAATGAGCACTTTTAAAATTGTAGGATTTCGAACTTGAATATTGTGCTACGACTTTTTAGGAAACTCATTTCACGACAATTTTATTCGCTCAATACACGACGATATCGCGTCTGATCATCACCTCCTCATCGGCGAAATACGCCTGCGCATTGCGCGGATTCGTCGGCAGGAGGAAAGAGTTGGACGACGATTCAACACACGCCGACTGGAAGATGCCACGGTGAAACGGTCCTTCGTTGAAGAACTGGAGACGCGTGCTGCAGATATTCCGGAAGGTGGCAGCGTGGAAGACCAATGGACCGCCATCAAGAATGCCTTCATCGCCACCAGCGAGAACAATCTGGGTGAACTACGTACCCAGAGAAAACAATGGATCACCGATGAGACCTGGAGGAAGATAGAGAAGCGAAGAGAAGCCAAAGCCGCGATAGAGCGATCGAAAACCAGAGGAGCCAAAGTCTTAGCCCGTCAACGATACACGGCTCTTGAGAAGGAAGTAAAACGCTCATGTCGACGGGACAAGCGAGCGTGGGCAGACTCTCTGGCCGACGAAGGAGAGAGAGCCGCCGCAACCGGGGACATTCGCCTCCTCTATGATATCTCACGACGCTTAAGCGGGGCGAAGATGAATGCAACGATGCCTGTGAAAGACGCGAATGATCAGTTATTGACCGACCCAACTGACCAGCTGAAACGCTGGTTCGAGCACTTCGAACAACTTTTTCAAGTGCCAACCAGGCCATCACCACCTCGGCATGATCTGCCTAGGATCCGACGTATAACACGTGTCAATACCGAAGCTCCATCACTGCTAGAGATTCAAACAGCCATCCAAAGCATGAAATCGAATAAAGCCCCAGTGGTCGACCGCATATCAGCCGAGATGCTCAAAGCTGACCCCATGACATCCGCTCAACTACTGCATCGTTTATTTTGTAATATATGGGACACCGCAACTTTCCGGTCGACTGGATGCAAGGTATCTTAGTGAAGGTGCCCAAAAGGGTAACCTGACTGTATGCGATAACTGGCGAGGCATTATGTTGCTGTGTACCGTTCTCAAAGTTCTGTGCAAAATTATCCTAGCCCGGATTCAGGAGAAGATCGATGCGACTCTCCGGCGGCAGCAAGCCGGCTTCCGTGCCGGAAGATCCTGTGTGGACCATATTGTCACGCTCCGCATCATTTTGGAGCAGGTCAACGAATTCCAAGAGTCCCTTTACTTGGTATTCATTGACTACGAAAAAGCTTTCGACCGTCTCAATCACGAGAATATGTGGGGCGCCCTGAGACGCACAGGGGTTCCTGAGAAAATCATCGGCCTCATCGAAGCACAGTACGAGGCCTTTTCGTGTAGAGTGCTGCACAATGGGGTCCTGTCCGACCCTATCCGGGTCGTAGCTGGTGTGAGGCAAGGATGTATTCTATCACCGTTACTGTTCCTCATCGTAATCGATGAGATTCTGGTAGATGCGATTGACCGTGAACCAAACCGCGGGCTGTTATGGCAGCCTATAACCATGGAGCACCTAAACGACTTCGAATTGGCGGATGACGTTGCACTACTCGCGCAACGGCGCTCTGATATGCAGAGTAAGCTCAACGACCTTGCCGATCGCTCCTCCTCGGCAGGTTTAGTCATCAACGTCAACAAAACCAAATCGTTGGATGTAAACACAGTGACTCCTTCCAGTTTCACAGTAGCCGGGCAACCAGTGGAGAATGTTGAAAGCTTCCAATATCTTGGTAGCCAAATGGCGTCAGACGGCGGTACCAAGATCGACATAGGCGCACGGATCAAGAAAGCAAGGGCTGACTTTGCGAGTTTAAGAAATATTTGGAAAAACAGGCAGATAAGTGAACGCACCAAAATACGAATTTTCAACTCTAACGTGAAATCTGTGCTGTTATACGCTAGCGAAACATGGTGTGTATCAGTGGAGAACACTCAACGGCTGCAGGTGTTCATTAACAGATGCCTGCGGTATATAATTCGGGCCTGGTGGCCTCACAACTGGATCTCAAACAACGAGCTCCATCGTCGTTGTCACCAGAGGCCGATAGCAACAGAAATTCGGGATCGGAAGTGGGGCTGGGTCGGCCACACTCTACGTAGGGGCGGAAACGAAATCTGTAAGCAAGCATTAGACTGGAACCCAGCGGGACATCGCAGCAGAGGCAGACCCAGAGGCTCATGGCGGCGAAGCCTCAATAAAGAAATAAAAGAAGTCGACCGAAATCTAACCTGGCAACAGGTTAAAGCGATAGCCGGGCATCGCTCAGGATGGAGATCTTTCAAGTCGGCCCTTTGCACCACCGGAGGTGTACAGGATCCATAAGTAAGTAAAGTAAATACACGACGATATTTCGATAAGTCTAGTTCCCTTTGATTTTTCTCAATTCAAATATTTATATAGATCTGCGTCACGACTGCAGGTGGTTGTTACTTCGACCCTGTTCGAATGTTGACTTCACCACGTACTATTTCGGCTACTTTTCGGGAATGGACGGATCGACACTATTTCTCAGGTGCCATGGTCGATCTCTCAGCCGGCTGCTGAGCTGCTGCTCACTTGTACTTCGAGGTGACGGGTTATTGATAGAGCGAATTCGTTCTTCCTTCACATCGGACTTGTCGGTTGTGTGATCCTCATGAAGACTCCTCATTCTGCAAACAAACAAAGCAACACTCAACTGGGGCGGAGGCACCCGGCCTCCAAGGGTCCGTTACCGGACGGTGACCGTTGGCAGTAAAGTACTGAACGTGCTTGTGCGTAATGAAGAAACCAGAGACCGAGCGTCGACCTCCTTCGAGCGACGATTCTTCGAGCGAGACATCCTTCGGACGGCTTCCTTCGAGGTTGATTTTGACTTCGATGTTGATAACAGGCAGTAGTTAGAGCTTGCTTCCTCAGGTTCTTGCATTCCACTTAGCAAATTCACAAGTCTATCAGACATACCGTGAATGCATTGGGTCGGATGCAGACTGACGAGAAGCCGCCGACAAGAACCTCTCTCGTTGGGATGGGGTTGCCGCTAACGATGCCATTGCAATGCAGGGAGTCGAAACATTCCATTAGTTTTTGAATTATAATTGAAACAAAACGACATACATGGACGGGAGGTCTTTCGAGCCCCCGGTGGTGCGCAGTAGAACACTGCGATTGGTGGAATGATTTCAGTTTCCTTCAGGTTGGTCGACGGTGCCGCCATCATCGAGTTGATTAGGCAACACACAGATTTTTAGATATTACTCGGCGGTATTCGTAGTCTTTCATTCGCACATCGACAACTCGAATGCAATTATCATCTCCCATGAAGATCTTCGTGCTTCTCTTTCACCAAAAGTTCCGACCTTGATGTTGTTACACCGCTGAATCCAACGCGTACGGGTTTGTTGCCCGGACAAGTATTCGAACTTACATTGACTCCAAATTCTTCCAACGTACTCCTGAGTCTGTTGGTTTGGTATCGGTCTAGTCGTTTTTTTCCTGTTCGGGTGTGCCACTGCGACCTGTTATTAGATCTATTGTAGCGTTAGCCGTATCCTTAGTGTTTAAGTGCATGTCGAATTACTTCATAACTATTGATAAGCAATGCAGTATCGATTTCGATACAGTTGTTGTTTTGTTTTCTCAAGAGCACCATGATAAGGTCCCGCTATTTAGACCCTTCACAGAGAGCAATCCCATTGAAGGCGCACCCCTTATCAATAGGAAATCAATCCTTTCTTGAGAAAACATAACCGTGATACTGTTTTTGGCCATGCATCGGAGCCCTAGCCACATCCTTGTCTTGCTTCTAGAATATCACCAGTAAAACAATTAAAACCCGGGATTTAGCTCTGTCTACAAGACCATTTCAAGTAAGAGAATTTGTTCAGTAATAAGAACTTCTAGGGGGGTCCCGTAGCTTAGTTGGCTACACGTTCGCCTTACAAGCGAATGGTCGTGGGCTCGATTCCCAGTCCCTCCACCAAACCCTCGTCAGTCGCCAGATCCGCAGCCCATACGGTGGCGTTTGGGGTACACGCCTTACCGTCACGGCTGCCTGATGACGACTGACAACTTGTTCTTCTCGGAGGCATTCCTCCAACGTTACCCGGATTAATGGCAACCGAACAATGCAGCGATCATTGAATACACGACGTTGACAAATGGACACAATGGACTCACGACACGATGGACTGGCAACGACAACAATAATGGTAATGGAAATGTAAAAATAGATTCTGTGTGGATTCTGTAGAGCAGAAAACCACAGTAGATCTCGGCACAGTAGCGGTTAAGTAACACAGAGTGCCTAACAAATAAATAAAGGAATAAAAAAAAGAACTTCCGTGTGTTCCTCTCACTAACATTGTTCACCAGTTCAAGAAGTGTTAGTACGCATTTAAACCCCTAACACGATTTTTCCAGCAGTCAGTTCAGCCTAGGACCGGGTACCGAGGTTTTTTAACTAATTGTTTGAAAAGTTGTTTCCGCTGCATACTGTCTAGCCTCAAACAAGAGGAATTCGAGTCTTTCAACTGTCTGCAAGGTAACATTAATTATGTTTTATTTCTGAGACTGCTGTTGGTAGCGGGGACTAAATACGATGAATCCTTAATTACCACAACTTATTACCCTAGCTAGAAAAATTGATTAAGCTAGGGCTCTGTTTGGTAGATGTTACACCGCAACACACTACGTCAAAGTGATCTACCGTGTTACGGGATAAGTCGGTTTGTCGGGACGCTGTTTAGACTGGGCTCCGGTATAGCGGTTAGGGACCTGTGCACCAAGAAATTCCCCGGTGTGAGCCTCCAGATCATTTGGATCGGATGTTAGCTGTGTCAACGGACGAGAGTTTAGGCAGCATTCGACGTCTGAAATCCGTCCTGGTAGAGGATCACATTGCCCACAATTCTGCGTAGATGACTCTTTATCGACTTTACTGCGGCTACCCAGAGTCCTCCAAAATTCGGAGACCTGGAAGGTATGAATTTAAAAGTTATTCCGCCTTCCGAACAGCTGCGAGAAATTTGGTCCTGATGTTGTTGTGCCCGAAACAAGCGAGCAAGCACTTTTAGCTCTCGCTTAGCACCTTGAAAGTTGAGGGCGTTGTCGCACTCGATCATTTCGAGTTTGCCCCGACGTGCCACGAATTGTTTGAGTGCCGCAATGAATGCATTTGTGGTC